>NC_090925.1:8142491-8427491 GCF_040938575.1 Ambystoma mexicanum | reverse complement strand
TGTTTAGAAAAGTCAAATCTGTGTATGTTTCTGTAATTTAAATCGGTATGTTTAGGAAAGTTAAATCTGGATGTGTTTCTGTAATTCAAATTTGGGTGTGTTTAGGAAAGTCAAATCTGGGTGCGTTTCTGTAATTCAAATCTGGGTGTGTTTAGGAAAGTCAAATGTGGGTGTGTTTCTGTAATTCAAATTCAGGTGTGTTTAGGAAAGTCAAATCTGGGTGTGTTTAGGAAAGTCAAATCTGGGTGTGTTTCTGTAATTGAAATCTGGGTGTTTAGCAAAGTCAAATTTGGGTGTGTTTCTGTAATTTAAATTTGGGTGTGTTTAGGAAAGTCAAATCTGAGTGTGTTTAGGAAAGTCAAATCTGGTTGTGTTTAGAAAAGTCAAATCTGTGTATGTTTCTGTAATTTAAATCGGTATGTTTAGGAAAGTCAAATCTGGATGTGTTTCTGTAATTCAAATTTGGGTGTGTTTAGGAAAGTGAAATCTGGGTGTTTTTATTAAAGTCAAATCCGGGCGTGTTTAGCAAAGGCAAATTTGGGTGTGTTTCTTTAATTCAAATGTGGGTGTGTTTAGGAAAGTCAAATCTGGGTGTGTTTAGGAAAGTCAAATCTGGGTGTGTTTCTGTAATTCAAATCTGGGTGTGTTTAGCAAAGTCAAATGTGGGTGTGTTTCTGTAATTCAAATTCGGGTGTGTGTAGGAAAATAAAATCTGGGTGTGTTTAGGAAAGTCAAATTTGGGTGTGTTTTTCACTTTACTTCGGCCCTCAATTGTAACCTGCTAGCCCAGTGACTTCTCCATACTTCTGTTCTTGTATATTTTGTCGTGCTGCCTCCTCTCGCTACCTGCCCATGGCGCTATCTGCTTCTCCTATCTACTCCAACTGTTTCTTTATCAACTATCTCTCCCTGCTCACTAAGCCTGGTAAGAAGAAATTCCAAAAGGATATCCTGACTTCCAACCCAGGTCTCCCCAACGCTCATACCTTTTCCAGCACCTCTGCCAGACAATCCCTCACTGACATCCTTTATTTCGTTCCCTCGCCAGATCTCTGGACCCCTCTATGTTCTCTGTGCTCTGTCCTATCTCCTCCTCTCCCATTAATGGTGGCACCTGCTGGGAAGTCCTCATGGCTTTCTTTGACTCCTCCAGAGTTAGCATTAATGTCTACCTGAATGGCACTGTCATGGTGCAAGGCCCTCAGGCCAATCTCTTCCTCTTTGATAGGCAGTTCCCTCGCCTCATCAACTTCCTCTCATCTCCTGCTGTCCCCTACTCTCTTTCCCTGGCTACCTTGCCCTCCTCCACTTCCTCCTTTGCCCCATCTCCAGCTCCTTCCACACCTCCACAGGGCGTACCGCTGATTTGTACCCTTCTCTGGAAGGTCTTTAAGTCTGGCAACCTTCTCATCTTGCCACTCTCAACTCTCGCTCAGCTTTTAAACACTCCTCTGGCATCTGCCATCTCCTAGAAGAGCTTGACCTGGATGTCCTCGGTCTCACTGAGACGTGGCTCACAGGCAGCTCTGTCACGAGTTTTGACACTCTCCTCCCCGACGGCTACAAGATCCTCTCAGCCCCCAGATCCAACTGACCTGGAGGGGGTGTAGCCCTGATCTTCGCTGAGTGGATTCCTGCCTCTCTCATTCCCACTCAGGCCTACGTCTCCTTTGAATGCCGAGTCTTGAGGCTCTCTGTCTCTCTCCTAACCACTTACTATTGCTACTCTCTACTCTCTACCGGCCCCCTGGTCAAATCACCTCTTTTCTCTATGAGTGGGCAGACCTCTTCTCCTACCTCCTGGCCTCAACCACTCAACTCCTCCCCCTTGGTGACCTCAACATTCATCTTGATTCTACCTGTCCCTCCTCTGCACTCATTTGCGTCCTCTGTGATTCACTCTCCACTCTATCCTTCCCTCCAACCCAACTCATTCTGCTGGTCACACACTTGATATCTTGATCTCCTCTGGACTCCTCTCTCTACCCCCCTTACCACTCATCTCTCCTGGAGTGATCACTGCCTCCTCTCTTCTCATCTCTCCATCACCTCCCCCCAAGTCAAGCCCACTCCTAGATTGCCACCCACCTTATCAGATATCCATCCCATGAAGCGCGTGTCAGTTGAGGCCTTTGCTGCAACCTTCTCCCACCCCGGGCTGACTCACACCCTGACATAGCCCTGTCCCTGCTCTACTCATCTATTTATGCTGCTCTCGATGCTCTTGCCCCCTTCATGAGGATCCGTTTGAAGTCGAAAGCAAAGTGCAATTTGTGGCATGACTCTGACCTAGCTACACTTAAACGGAAGTGTAGGGTGGCTGAGAGGAAATGGAGGGTTTCTTGTTCATCCTCTGACAAATTGGCCTGCCACCTGCTCCAAAGGCAATACCAACTCTCTGTACTCACTAAGAAGAGAGTCCACATTCAAGCCTGTCTCTTGACGGCATCCAACAATTCGGCTGAACTTTTCAAAATCTGCAAGGAGATGGCCAATCCTGCTGCAGTCCCCAACTCTCCTCTCAGCTCCCAGGCTCTTTGCAATGCCCTTGCCTCTCACTTTATCTCCAAAACCCAGGACATCCTGTCCACCCTCTCTCTGCTCCCCCTCCTCCTCCCTCTCCTTCTCGGCTTGCTGACCCTCCCTCAGCAACTCCGCTCCCCCTTTCTCCTCCTTTCTTCTTTTCCCCCGATGAGGTAGCTAGACAAGTCAGATCTATGAAAACCTCATTAAAACAGGTCCATCCCCGTTCCTCTAAAACCATTAAGGACCACATTGACACTCTTGCTCCGGCCCTTGCTGATTTCTGCAACCTCTCCTTTGCTTTTGGCTCTTTCCCCTCCCCTCTTAAGCACTCTATTGTGCACCCTCTCCTCAAGAAATCCACAGCTGATCCATCACGTCTGGCCAACTATCACTCAATTTCCATAACTCCCTTTTTGGATAAGCTCCTGGAAAAGCTGACCATCTCTCAGCTTAACCTTAATTCCGACTCTTTTAGCTTCCTGCATGACCACCAATCTGGCTTCAGAGCTGCCAGAAGCATGGAAACTGCTCTCCCGAACATCCGTGAAGGCCTGTTCTCCAACCTTCACTCTAACAATCCCTCTGTCTTCATCCTACTTGATCTCTCCTCTGCTTCGACACGGTCAACCATACCATCCTGCTCAATCATCTCTGCGACAACCTGGGTATCACTGATCAGGCTCTGACCCGGCTGACCTCTGTCCTTTCTGATCGACCCTCCCAGGTACAACTTGAGTCCTTCCTATCTTCTATCTCCTTCTCCACCTGTGGTGTCCCCAGGGGTCTAACCTCTTGCCCTGGCTTTTCATCCAATACCAGGCAAGTAATAGGAAGTAGGAGAGTAGCAGTGGAAGGAGGAGTGTAACAGTGGGAGGAGAGTAGCATTGGTAGGACGAGTGTAGCAGTGGGAGGAGGAGTCTTACTGAGGCCTCAAACAAGGGTGTGCCATGGCCCCCCTACTTTTCTGCTTGTATATTGCAGATTTAGTTGACTCACAGAGGGAGGTCAGTGCATTGGATATTATTTGCTGGTGATTAAGTCTTTTTGGACCTAACATCTATTGGCCTCCAGCGCAGGATACATGCCTTTAGTTCCTATTTGAGGGTGAATGTCCCAAAATCCAAGGTACTGACAATGAAATCGGCCCACAAGAAGAAAATGGAGAAATGTACATGGAGAGTGGATACCGAGCCACTTGAAGTGGTGGAAACCAAGACCTATTTGGTTGTTTGATTGATTATAAATAGAAATGTGAATGACCAGGGGCATTACATACATTTAAGAACTAGATTGACTACACCAACTAACCAAGGGAGAGTCTTCCATAGGAAGTTTGAGAGATACACAATGATTTCCATTCTATCCTTCTATAAACAGAAAATTGCACAAGTACTAACATATGGATCCGAGGCTATTTTGCAACTGCCTTGGGAAATATGGGAGAAACTAGCGGGATACTACTGGTGGACATTGTTGCGACTTCCCAACTCGGTACCAATGGGTACCATTAGACAATAGTTGAAGCTACAATCTCTAGAATCCTTTGTATTGTGGAATCCAATTGCCTTATATCGGAAGTGTATCTATGAAACAGCTTTAGCCCCTTTTGTGATCTTCGATCGCACTAAAGAATAAAAAATAATTTAGCATTTATATAGTGCTATGAACCCTCAGGCATCTGAGTGCCGCTTATTATAACCCACGGTGTGTGGTGCTCATTTATTGATCTCGGAAGGATGTAAGGCTGAGTTTGGCCCTGCTGGGATTCAAACCTGCCTCAGCAGGCTCGGAACGGATGTCAACGTGACATCCCTCTACTCTCTGTGCCACTTGACTGGCGTCAGTGGAGATTGAAGGTGGAAAAGATCTTAGAACATAATGAAAGGAGTGTGAGTGATCGATCTGCTAATCCATCCAAGGTAGAGAGGAAATTGCAAGAACTTGATTGGATAATGTAAGATTTCTCAGAATCCGTAGAGATGGAACGAGACTTGGACCCGTAGTGTAGCCGTAGAAATCTTTCTACAAATATAACCCTCTGAACACCCAAGGTAAATACAGAGGGATCTATTAGCTGAAAGATAAGGAACACCACACGAATGACCAGGTGCTGCAGGAAAACAAGAAGAACAAATTAGATCACAGATTTGATAACCAAGACACAGTAGAACAGGCAGTGTTTGATTAAGAACTGACCAGTCTAAGGAGTATACCGGGAGGCACTGGTCGAAGAATTAACAAGGCTGGGTCAAGATGTGGACTAAGAGGAGATACAAGAGTGATTAATTAGAAACAAAAAAGGGGCAGTAAAAAAGGGCAGCGGTTGACAGATGAAATATGAAGGCTTACCAGGGGTCCTGATGTAGATGATGTACCAAAGTAACACCCAGCGCACTATCCTAAACCGACGGCACGAGGACGCCTAACGACTAGCGCAGGATGGCAGTCTCAAGTTCCGCGCTGTTTCAGAACCAAGATGAGACGTTCCTTATGCCAGAAATCCAAAGGAGAGACATGGTAAATAAGAGTTCCAAGTACCGTTCCGGGTTCGGTGCACGTGTGGACCAGCAGATTCCCAAGCGGCAGGCAGACAGGTGAGAGAGCATTCTGAGTTCAGTGCACAAGGAAAACCAAGGACCTAAGGGCAAGGACAAAGGGCAATGAGAGAAACACAAGACGTAGATGCGGCTGATTATAAAATCAGAAGCGAAGAGCAGGCAACCCGGAAGTCTTTAAATAGGTTTCCAAGGGAACGCGTTCCTAATGTCGTCCGTAGCACGGAGGACGCAAAGGACACCAAAGTCACCATGGCAACTCGTATCCTCGAATCCTATGGAATCGGGTATGGCGAGAGTGTTGTTCCACCTTTTGCTGTGGTTTATTCTTGCGAGGAAAAGAACGAGAAAATGGGTAACCAGGTCGGAACCTGACAGATAAGTGCATTGGAAGAATGTGATCAAGCAAAATTGAGCTGCTTGAGAACTGTTGAAAAGAAAGGTTTAAATTCACTGCCAGATACCTACAGAAGTTTCCATCCCAGCATTATCGTGACAGGCTTCTTCGGTGCAGACTAAATACCCAAGCTATGGGAGAAGTTTTGTGGGAACGGAAAATGCCAGGCATCAGTAATGCCCAATGCAGCTTATGTAAGGGTAAAGATACTGTGGAGACTGACTCCCTAAAATAAATCAGAACATTCCATCTAGCTGATCACGGAGTGGATGAAACTACTGTCAGTCCAATGATTGGTGGGCTTGAGGACTCATGGGACAAAAGACTAGCTTAGTGATTGCTGTATTGAAAATGATCGAAAGAGTCCTGAAGATGAAGAGTGAATTGAGTGAAAAGGAAAAATGATAATGATTACGTGCGGCTTTTTATGAAATCTAGGAAGAGGGAATGTATGAAATGTGTTAGGATGATGCAATAACGTTGTGGCCACAGTGTGTTCATTTTCTTGCTTCCTTTTTAAACCAATAAAACATAATAAAACATTTTTAAAAAATGACTACTCTCCTCATCCCGGCTACTACTCTCCTCCTCCCACTACTACTATCCTCATACCTTTTACTACTCTCTTCTACCCTACTACTACTCTCTTCCTCCTACTGGTACTCTACTCCTCCAACTACTGCTCTCCTTCTTCCTAATACGTCTCTCCTCCTCCCTACCACTGCTCTCCTCATCCCACTACTATTCTCCTCCTCCCACTGCTACACTCCTTGCCCCACTGCTACTCTCCTCCCGGTACTACTTCTTTCTTCCCTGCTACAACTCCCCTCCTCTAACTGCTACAGTCTTCCTCCCACTACTACACTCTTCCCACTACTATTCTCCTCCTCCCTACTACCACTCTCCTCCTCCCACTGGAACACTCCTCCCATTGTTATACTTCTCCTCCCACTGCTACTCGACTACTCCCAATGCTATACTCATCCTCCCACTTCTACTCTCCTACTCCCACTGCTACTCTCCTACCACTACTACTCACCTCATCCCTACTACTCTCCTCCTCCCTGCTGCTCCTCTCCTCCTCTCACTGCTACACTCCTCCCCCCACTGCTACTCTCCTTGCAGTACTACTCTCCTCCTACCATTATTACTCTCCTTCTTCCTTCTACTGCTCTGCTCCTCCCTACTACTATTCTCCTCCTCCCACTGCTACTCTTCTCTTCCCACTGCTACTCTCCTACTACCAGTACTAATCTCTTCCTCCCACTACTACTCTCCTCCACCCTACTACTTTGCTTCTCCCCCCACTACTACTTTCCTCCTCCAACTACTACTCTCTCCTCTCACTGCTATACTCCTCCTAGTGCTACTCTTCTCCTTGCACTGCTACACTACTCCTCCCCTCTGCTACTCTCCTGCTCCCACTTCTACACTCCTCCTCCCACTGCTACTCTCCTTCTTCTTCTACTCTCCTCCTACTACTACTCTCCTCCCCCCACTTCTGCACTGCTCCTCCCACTGCTACTCTCTTTCTCCCACTGCTACTCTCCTCCTACTACTACTCTCTTCCTACTACTCTCCTCCCCCCACTGCTACTCTCCTCCTCCCACTGTCATTCTCCTCCTAGTACTACTCTCCTCTTCCCACTGCTACTCTCTGCCTCCCACTGCTACACTCATCCTTCCACTGCTACTCTCTTCCACCCACCACTACCCTTCTCCTCTCACTGCTACTCTCCTGCTGCCTCCTCTCGCCCCACTTGCCTGTCACAAGGGTGCCCGTACCACAGCTGGCGACTACATCCTCGCTGGCAGGTTGGTAGGTGGAGCCACATCGCAGGCAATACAGCTGTTACTGTGCCTCCATTATGGTAGCTGCCAGGATGGGTGCTGCATGCATGCGCAGTGAACCTGTGACTGCTTTTACTGCATGCGTCTTGCACAGTCCATGCTTGTGGCAACATGGAAGGAGACACCGGGCCGACATACAACCAGGCTTGTGCAGATCCTACTCTGTACCTCTGTCTTCTTGGCCTCTTTCTTTCTTGTCCTTTTGGAATGTTCTTTTTTGTCTGTGTGCCTTGATCCTATCCTGGTCACTGGCCTCGTTGCTTTGTGCTTTGTCCCTACTTTTCCTGCCCTGTTTCTCCATGTCTCCCTTTTCCATCTGCTTGGCAGACTTCCACCTGCCCTAGTGCTGGAGAGGGGTGGCCTTTTCCTTGTGGCATAGGGAGGGGTTCTGTCCCTTTTTGTCAAAGTATTTATCTTGACCAGGGGAGAGGGGACCTTGCCTCACTGCCTAGCACCTGAACAGACAGGGAATGTGTCATTGTGGAGGCCCCTGACCACCCCCGGTCCTGGATAAGAGATACTAAAGCGCAGCGTGGGGCTCAGCTCGACAGCTTGCAATGCCTGCCTTCAGAGCCTGGCAAGACACATGCCCTTCAGGAGCTTTCTCAGTAGCTAAGGGTCCTTCGTATTGAAGTAACCAAGCTGAAAGCAGAACATGCTCAAATTAAGGAAGTATTGTCAGCATCCACATCAGGGGCCCTGACAGAAAGCACAGGGGTGTTGTATTAGCGGGGGCAGGCCAGGGGCCCCCGCCGGCATTCACACATGCGCTCGCACACTCATACAATGAGCCGCGCCGGAGACATGTGACTTGCTCGGGTCCCCGGCGCCAACTGCCAGAGGACCGTCTTTATTGTCAACCGCGCATGCACAAGCCTTGATCCCGCTCACACATGCGTACATTAGCGTATTCACTACGCAACATCCCTCCCTTTTCCCTTGAACAATAAACATTACCAAACATTAGAATCAACAGTGCTCTATTCAAATTGCAACTGACAGTGTGCCACTGGTTACGAGGCAGGGTTCATAAATGGAACCTCTGCGGCGGCTTGCGCCCCGCCCGGCTCGGGTACCTGCGTGCCTCAGCATTGGGCACCTCTGGTGTCCCAGGAGTCTCTGGCGGTCCATCGCTTCTCCGTGGCAATTCTGTGTCATGATCTGGGCTTTGCATGACGGCTTCCTCCGAGTTCGTAGCTCCTATGCGCTTGAAGAACGAGACATTCCTGGTGATTGTCCCTCGTGCATTGGCGGCGGTGACCATAGACCCCTTGACGTGTGTCACTCCTAGCGGTTGTGTTTCATATGGCAGCAACAACTTTCCTTCCGGTCTCCTATTCCGCACCAGCACGGTGTCTCCCACTGCAATCTCTTTCTCTGGTAATCCTTGCCGTATTGTCTCTCTCTCGTTCTGAGCGGCCCTCTCCATTCGCACGTGGTTGTTGTCGATCTCTCCCGGACGTCGACATTCAACTTCAGGTAACAGTCCTCTTGGTACCCATTTGAAAAGTGCCTCTGCAGGTGCGACCCCAGTGGATTGGTGCGGGGTCGTGCGGTATTCTCGGAGGAAGTCAAACAGGTTGCGCCGGAGGTCTTCCCCCCCATTCAGCGATATGCTCAACACTTTGTTGAGCGTTCGCATGAAGCATTCTACTTCTCCATTTGCTCTTGGCCAGAGGGGGGTGACTTTACGATGTTTTATCCCCCTTTCCTCACAATAGTGAGCAAATTGCTGTCTTTTGAACGGTGCTCCGTTGTCCGAGCATATCTCCAGGGGAAACCCATGTGTGGCGAACATCTTCTCCATGGCTAGGATGGTGTGGTCACTGGCCGTGGATTCAACCAACTCCACCTCCGGATAGCGCGACCACTGGTCTGTCACTACCAAAAAGTGTATTCCTTGGCCTGTGGACCCGAAGTCAGCATGCACTGTCCCCCATGGGCGATCACTCCTCTCCATGGCCTGAATGGGCGACCCCCTCTCAGCGGGACTCGCTGCCTGGCAGGGGATGCAAGCACTCACAAATTCTTCGACCCTGCTTTCCAGATCCGGAAACCAGACCTTCAATCTAAGACGTGCTTTCGTCTTAGCCATCCCCTGGTGACCTTTGTGGGCGAGCTGCAGGACTTTGTCTACCAGTGTTCTTGGAATCACGATCCGGTGGCCTCTCAGCAGGAGACAGTCTTCTGCTACCGACAGCTCATAGTGCGCCTTCCAGAGTGCTTGCAGGTTTTTTTGCACCCCCACGTTCCTACGGGAGTTGTTCAGGAGGACCTCACGCCACTCCCCACTGGCCACCGCTTCTTTTATCCTCAGGAATGCTTCATCTATGTTGGATTCGTCTGCGATCTCCTGGTGCGCTAAGGCAACAGGCAATGCCGATTCCACCACCAGGTGTATAGCCTCCATACAGTCTGCCACCTCCTGTGAGTCCCTGGGTCGTCCAGTACCCGGATGGTGGGATAAGTAGCCCGCCGGGTTGTGTGTTCCTGGGCGGTAGAGCAGCCTGACCCCATATTCCATGAGCGAAAGCATCCATCTTTCTATGCGAGGTGGAGGTTTGGACGAGGTTCCTGACAAAATTGGGATGAGAGGCTTCCCTAGAATGTAGATCCGGAAGTGTTTGCACCCCCAAATATGGCCAAGGCCTCACGCTCAATCTGTGAATATCTCTTCTCTGTGTCGGTAGAGCTTTGCTAG
The DNA here is from genome assembly GCF_040938575.1 of Ambystoma mexicanum. NCBI lineage: Eukaryota > Metazoa > Chordata > Amphibia > Caudata > Ambystomatidae > Ambystoma > Ambystoma mexicanum. The sequence continues at coordinate 8,417,462 of NC_090925.1, read as the reverse complement.
CGTAGGCGATGGGTCGCATCGTCCCCTGATGGTCTGCCTGCATGAGGACTGCTCCTAGCCCTACCGGGCTGGCATCGACCACGATCTCTGACTCGCGGTCTGGGTTGAAATAGGCCATGGTCTCTTGTCCCGATAGGGCATTCTTGATGGCCGTGAACGCCCTCTGTTCTTTCCCCGTCCAGGTCCACGCTACGTCGTTTCTGGTAAGTGCCCTCAGGCGTTCTGACAAGGAGGCTAGGTCACGAATAAATCGTCCACAATAGTTGACCATCCTCAGGAAGCTTCTCATTTCTGCTGGGGACGCTGGCGGGGCTGCTTCTTGAACACTTTCTCGGGATCCGGGTAGATGCCCCCAGCGTGGAATATGAATCCAAAAAATTCCAGCCTATCCTTCAAGAACTCGCACTTTTCTTTGTGCAGGGTCAGACCGAAGCTGCGAAGTCTCTCGAGGGTGGTTTCTGGGCGATTTAGATGTTCAGCCTCCGATCGTGCAAAGACCAGGATATCGTCCGACATATTGATTAACCCCTTGAGTCCTGACAGGGCCCCCCTGATGGCATTTTGGAAGACCTCCGCTGTGGACGAGACCCCGAAGCTGAGCCTTTTGTACTGGTATAGCCCCTCGTGAGTCGTAAAGGTGGTAATATATCTCGACTCGGGGTGGAGCTCCAACTGGTGGTAGCCAGATCTCAAGTCCAGTTTTGAGAAGACTTTTGCTCCCTGAAGTTCACCAACAATGTCATCTAGGGTGGGCGTGAGGTGATGTTCTCTCTTGATTGCTTCATTGGGCAGCCTCATGTCTACACAGATGCGTACTGCGCCCGGCTGTTTGGGCTTTGGGGCCACTACAATTCTGGAGACCCAAGGGGTAGGTCCTTCCACTCTTTCAATAATGTCTAAGTCGACCATTGACTGTAGCTCTTTTTCCACCTGTGCCCGCAGATGGAACGGGATGCGGCGATGTTTGAGCCCTGTTGGTCTCACCGACCCATCAATGTGCAACCGTATGGGGTCGGCCTTTGGTTTCCCTATGCCGTTGAAAATCATCTCAAAGCGTTGTAACAGACGTTCCAGATCAGCATGATACACCGCCAAAGTGAAGTGCACAATGTTCAGTGCTTCCGATGCAGCACAACTTAAAAGGGAATGTGGGCTTACGCTGGTGATGAAGAATCTTGCTTTTATTTTGTTCTGTCCATGAGATACTGGAGCCACGAACACTCCTTGGATGGGAAGGGGTGCGTCTCCTCCAAATGCGTATATCCGTGCTGTGGATTCTGTCAATCCTGGCGGGCCTGGGAGTGCATTGTAGTGTTCGGTTGCTAGCACACAGACTGACGCCCCAGTGTCTATGAGGACTGGAGTAGGGACTTCTCCGATGAATACTGTACATGTTGTTTGTCGACTTCCTCCAGGGCCCTTGGCAATGCTTGAAATGAAGAAAATATTTCCCTCTTCCTCTTCTGTGATGTTGAGGTCTTGCATGCCCTGTTCGACAGCGGATACACCCCTCACTCTCCTAGCGTCGCTTCTGCCAATTCTCTCTGGTCCTCTCGAGGCTGCTACTGGTGTCGCTGCCCTGCACACCCTAGCATGGTGTCCTGGTGTGCCACACCGGCCACAGACTCTCGATTTGGCTGGGCACTCACCCACGTGCGGCAGGTCATACCCGCAGTAGGGGCAAGATGGAGCATTGCTTGGTGCTGTGGGGCCGTCTCCTCTCCTTGGTGTCCATCTCGCTCTCCCTGGACCAGAACGTCCGATTGAAAATGCCTCCTCTTCCTTTCTAGACTGTGTGGCTGCATCCATCTTCACCCCCATGGCCTTAGCCAGTTCATAGGCTCTTCCCGTGTCCAAAATCTGCTGTAGAGTCAGCCCAGGTTCTCTCAGGACTTGTTTCCTCAGTACCCCGAACTGCAACCTTGCAGCAGCTGGTTACGAACCATTTCTTCTTCGTTCACCCACCTGCAGGAGCTTGCTAGGTGCCTTAGCCACGCACAAAACTGGTCAAGTGATTCTTCTTCCAGTTGTTTTTCAGTGCACATGACAAACCTGTCAAAGTCTACGTTTGCCATGGGAAGAAAGTGGTCCCGGAGTGCTTGTTTCACTGCGTCATATGTGACTACTGGGATGTTGAGAGAGTCATATATTCTGTGAACATCCGTCCCTGCCGAGTACACCATGATGGCTATCTTCGCCTCATCCTCTGTTTCCCCTGAGGCTCTGAAAAACATTTCTAATTTTTTGACCCATAGGAGTAATTTCGGTCCTAATTTGGATGGAGGGCCTGTGGTATCAAATTCGGGCATAGGAGCCAGAGTACTGTGCATCCTGCGTGGGACTGGGGCAACAGCACCCTCTTGCTCTTCCTCCTCACCCATGGTGGTGTATGGTACTCACAGGAGGTTGTTGTTCCTTGTGGGTGTCGAGGTGGTCTGGTCAGGTGGGTCCGCTTGTGACACAATGTCCTCTTCCTGCTCTCCTTCACTTCTTCTTTTTTTTTTTGTGTTGCCACAGTCCTGCGGCCGCTAGGGCTGTGGGAGTTCCAAAAATTGGTCCAAAATCTTGATGGAATGCAGCTGGCACACGAGCACCCTCATGGGCCACAACCACTGCAGTCTGCGTGTGAAGTAAGATGGCCGCCGGCCGTGCGTGTTGAGCCGTGCCGACACGGAGCAACATTCTTACCCTCCAACGCCGTCGGAGTGGAGAACTGCTCCGGAGCCGTCCTCGTCGCCAATGTTGTATTAGCGGGGGCAGGCCAGGGGCCCCCGCTGGCATTCACACGTGCGCTCGCACACTCATACAATGAGCCGTGCCGGAGACGAATGAATTGCTCGGGTCCCCGGCGCCAACTGCCAGAGGACCGTCTTTATTGTCAACCGCGCATGCGCGAGCCTCGATCCCACTCACGCATGCGTACATTAGCGTATTCACTACGCAACAAGGGGGACGGACCAGTGTATTGAGGCATGGTGGGGACCCCAGGAAGTTGGCCACATTTTACAATAATTGCACAGTTCAATTTATGTTCCGCCCTAACCATTTTCTTAGCGATGAGGCCAAGATCGGGTACATCTGGAGTCATTTAGCTGGAAATGCCCTGAAGTGGGCCTTTCTCCATGTGTTTTCTCCCAGCCCCTTATTGGATAACTTTGCTGTGTTTAAAAAGGCCTCTTTTGACATCTTCTTTAACACAACCAAGGAGCTGCCGCCCCAAATCAGCTACTTTATATGAAACACATGCTCAGAATCTGACAGCCTACACTGGGTGATTGTGTGACTTGTTTAAAGTCCTATTGGCCCGAGACTACTCAGCACCCCTTGCTCAGGCACGACCTGAAGGAGGAATATAGGGGTGAACTGGTAAACATCCCCGAATCCCCCTCCCTACAAGCTCTCATCGATCAGGGTGCCGAATCCAGCACCGCCTGAAAGAAAGACACGAGGAACGTAGGAGAAGCAATTGCTTGGGGTCCAGAAAGATAACAAACACCCATTTTCCAGTGCCCCACCTGCCAGCTGGGCAATCCCTGCATGAACCCATGCAATTTGGGTCCCTGCGGGGCCCACTTATGCAAGCTGAATGTTGCCAACGTGGGACTGATTGTCTTTGCATGTATTGCATAGGATGTGGCCCTTTTTGGGGAAATGGCCGACCCCGACCTTCCGAGCCGATGGAAAAGTGATGGGCTGTTAAAGGAAGGGGAGGTTTTAGAAGGCCCCCTCACAGCCAATGATGACCTTCCTGTACCAACTGGATGCCCAATGCCACCTGCAGTTTTGTTCACCCTACTCATTTAGCTTGGATGGGGTTCTGGGCCTAAGAACACTGTTTCTGTTCCTGCCTTGCTTGACTGCGGTGCCTCCGGAAACTATGTAGGTCAGGACTTTGTGTTCCGGCAGGACATCACAGTAAGACAAGAAATAAGCAGCACTTAATACCCGGGCATTGTAGGGGAGGCATGGTATCACACTGACTCAATGGGTACAATATGTAAAACCTTTATTGAAATGGTTAAGGTTGTAGAAACTCCTAGTCTGCCCTATAACTAAGAAGGGAGTAGTCTCTGCTATCAAATAATAAATGACGCAGTCCTAGTGGATTCTGTCAAATCAAAATGGCCTATGCTAACAAAACCTAATGCCAGCCCTATCTCTTGTACAAAAAGTGTAAAAAGGAGAAATGTATGCAAAGGAAAACTCAGTGTTCAAATGAATAAATGTGGTTGAAGCAGCACTCCTCCCCACGTTAGACTTCACAGAGTAAGGCTGTGCCTGTAGGCAGGATGACACACTCTGGCTTGGTTTCCAACACAAATACATTTCCGGAAGGTGGATCGAGGCCTCTCTGGCCTTCCACATTTAAGTCTCTTTTCTCGACTTCCCGGAAGCCCTGCGCGTTCTCATGTTCTGCTTTGCTCAGAGTGTTTCGTTGGGTTCTGCCTTTTATTTGTGTGAGAAGAGCTAATTGATATCAGGTGTATGCACTTAGAGTCAAGTGCCTGGCTTTGCCTGACCCAATTAGGGGGACATTTCCAGTACGATGTGTGAAAGTTAATGTTGTTACTCTCAGTCTCCCTCCTCCTCGGCCCAGTGTTTGTGTAAAAAGGGGGGGCTAGGCAGGACCTCGGAGCACCCAAAAACATAGAATGGGTTGGATAAACAAAATCGGAGGTAATACCTCACCCCCACTCCCAGAAGTCCCCTCACCGAGGTGATCCTCCCCACTGGTCCACCCCCAGGATCTAGATCTAAAGGCGATGGCTGTTCCCTGGACACCTGAGAGAGAGATCCCCGGAGACTAGCGGGTGAGACACCCTCTGGTTTCTCACAGCATCCTGGCCTGTAATACAGTAAGCCATTCCTATGCAGATGTTCATGTACCAACAACTGGCCTTTGATGTCATTTAGTCACTGACGTATCCTATAGGGCTGGTTTTACATTGGCTTACAGAACACAATCCCATCCTTAACTGGAGGACACAAGTGCTGATATTTTTCATGTATCAATCACCCCAGCAAAGTTGCAGTAATAATGTAGACTCCACGATCTCTGTACCTGTAGACCTAGGACCCACAACACCGCCACGTGAGTTCATGCCTGTCTTACAATCCCGAGTGCACACATCTTTTTCCAGGATGTGTGTCAAGAACCAGAGGAAATCCATTCCCCCCCCATCAGTCCTTAGACTGAGATTCACCTCTTGCCCATATGCCCACTGTCTTACTGGCAGACTGCATAGCTGGAAGGCTGTGCCCCCTAACATCAAACATTGCAACCTTTGTAAATATTGCTGCCACCTTTTTACTGCAGTCTGGGCCACTCGTAATGCCTGATGAGGGAGAGGCACCCAGCAGCATGGAGCTGCCTGATTGACCTCTTCAACAACCAATGCCGTGAGGCGAAGCCGGGGTCGGTACTAAAGGCCCGGTATAAGGCCCTTGTCTTCGCCCAGTCTAGTCCATGGTTTCCTGGCTTGCTACCACCATCCTATGTGTCCCATGTGTGATTTGTGTGCTCGGCGCCTCCCACCTGTACTCTGGGACGCTCCCGTCCAACCCTCAGGTAGGAGGTGTACATTTTCATGAACACCTGCTCATCTCCGGCCACCACCAAGTTACCTTGCAATTGTGCCTTGCACCATACTCTTTTGCGCAAGCTATCACCCCATCCACCACTTTGCACTTTCTCGAACCATATTTGCACCTTACCTGCCCTTGTGCGCGATCCTGCCGGCGACTGCAATGATCTCTTCAACACCGCTTTCATCTGAAACATAACTGGATCCCTCTAAAGACCCTAACAATGCTTACCCCCCACTGCAGACTCTGGCGTCTGTGCTGACTTTCACTCGCCTTCGCTCTACGATACCACCACACAGACCAAGGGATGCCTAACATTGCCCCCTAACCTCAAACTAAATGCACCGACTGAACCTGTGCATCCCAGGCTGCCATGTGATCTATCCCACCACTCTTAGCACCTCCAAGCACCTTAAGTGCACTGTTCCCCCAGCGATTATTAGAGATAATAATGTCAATGTTGAAACTGCTACTTGCTCTATTGCCTGTTTTCTCATTGCCACAGCATGCATTCCCACTGTAGCCCGAGTATCTTAAGTGTGCTTCTTTTCACTGACTGCATAGTCTCCCTTCAACTGTAACTGCACTAACTTTACAGCCAAGGAACACGAGGTGTGTTGTTGTTTGTTGTATTCTTGCTTCCTCAATACCTCAATATTACCTGCTTGACTGGTACAGCCCCCATACAATGAGGTGTGTCTCTGCCATTCTGCTCACTCTTTAGCTTTACCCTGCACCCATGCATGCCCGTTGTGGCCCATTTCTTCAAGAGGCCTTCGTAGCATGATTTCATCCTGCACTAATTTAATGTCCCATGTATGCACGCCTGATGTAGCTTCCCGCTACAAGAGGCAAGACTTTCCCAGTATGTATTCACTATACCAATCCTGTCCCATGTATGCACGCCTGATGTAGCTCCCCGCTACAAGAGGCAAGACTTTCCCAGTATGTATTCACTGTACCAATCCTGTCCCATGTATGCACGCCTGATGTAGCTCCCCACTACAAGAGGCGAGACTTTCCCAGTATGTATTCACTGTACCAATCCTGTCCCATGAATGCACGCCTGATGTAGCTGCCCGCAACAAGAGACGAGACTTTCCCAGTATGTATTCACTGTACCAGTCCTGTCCCATGTATGCACGCCTGATGTAGCTCCCTGCAACAAGAGTTGAGACTTTCCCAGTATGTATTCACTGTACCAATCCTGTCCCATGTATGCACGCCTGATGTAGCTTCCCGCTACAAGAGGCAAGACTTTCCCAGTATGTATTCACTGTACCAATCCTGTCCCATGAATGCACGCCTGATGTAGCTGCCCGCAACAAGAGACGAGACTTTCCCAGTATGTATTCACTGTACCAATCCTGTCCCATGTATGCACGTCTGATGTAGCTCCCCGCAACAAGAGGCGAGACTTTCCCAGTATGTATTCACTGTACCAGTCCTGTCCCATGTATGCACGCCTGATGTAGCTCCCCGCTACAAGAGGCGAGACTTTCCCAGTATGTATTCACTGTACCAATCCTGTCCCATGAATGCACGCCTGATGTAGCTGCCCGCAACAAGAGACGAGACTTTCCCAGTATTTATTCACTATACCAATCCTGTCCCATGTATGCACGCCTGATGTAGCTCCCCGCAACAAGAGGCGAGACTTTCCCAGTATGTATTCACTGTACCAATCCTGTCCCATGTATGCACGTCTGATGTAGCTCCCCGCAACAAGAGGCGAGACTTTCCCAGTATGTATTCACTGTACCAGTCCTGTCCCATGTATGCACGCCTGATGTAGCTCCCTGCAACAAGAGTTGAGACTTTCCCAGTATGTATTCACTGTACCAATCCTGTCCCATGTATGCACGCCTGATGTAGCTTCCCGCTACAAGAGGCAAGACTTTCCCAGTATGTATTCACTGTACCAATCCTGTCCCATGTATGCACGTCTGATGTAGCTCCCCGCAACAAGAGGCGAGACTTTCCCAGTATGTATTCACTGTACCAATCCTGTCCCATGTATGCACGCCTGATGTAGCTTCCTGCAACAAGAGTTGAGACTTTCCCAGTATGTATTCACTGCACCAATCCTGTCCCATGTATGCATGCCTGATGTAGCTTCCCGCTACAAGAGTTGAGACTTTCCCAGTATTTATTCACTATACCAATCCTGTCCCATGTATGCACGCCTGATGTAGCTCCCCGCAACAAGAGGCAAGACTTTCCCAGTATGTATTCACTGTACCAATCATGTCCCATGTATGCATGTCTGATGTAGCTCCCCAACACAAGAGGCGAGACTTTCCCAGTATGTATTCACTGTACCAATCATGTCCCATGTATGCATGTCTGATGTAGCTCCCCACTACAAGAGGCGAGACTTTCCCAGTATGTATTCACTGTACCAATCATGTCCCATGTATGCATGTCTGATGTAGCTCCCCACTACAAGAGGCGAGACTTTCCCAGTATGTATTCACTGTACCAATCCTGTCCCATGTATGCACGCCTGATGTAGCTCCCCACTACAAGAGGCGAGACTTTCCCAGTATGTATTCACTGTACCAATCCTGTCCCATGTATGCACGCCTGATGTAGCTCCCTGCAACAAGAGGCAAGGCCTTCCCAGTATGTATTCACTGTACCAATCCTGTCCCATGTATGCACGCCTGATGTAGCTCCCCACTACAAGAGGCAAGACTTCCCAGTATGTATTCACTGTACCAATCCTGTCCCATGTATGCACGCCTGATGTAGCTCCCCGCAACAAGAGGCAAGACTTCCCAGTATGTATTCACTGTACCAATCATGTCCCATGTATGCACGTCTGATGTAGCTCCCCGCAACAAGAGGCAAGACTTTCCCAGTATGTATTCACTGTACCAATACTGTCCCATGTATGCACGTCTGATGTAGCTCCCCGCAACAAGAGGCAAGACTTTCCCAGTATGTATTCACTGTACCAATACTGTCCCATGTATGCACGCCTGATGTAGCTCCACACAACAAGAGGCGAGTCTTTCCCAGTAGGTATTCACTATACAAATCCTGTCCCATGTATGCATGCCTGATGTAGCTCACTGCAACAAGAGGCGAGACTTTCCCAGTATGTATTCACTGTACCAATAATGTCCCATGTATGCACGCCTGATGTAGCTCCCCGCAACAAGAGGTGAGACTTTCCCAGTGTGTATTCACTGTACCAATCCTGTCCCATGTATGCATGTCTGATGTAGCTCCCCGCAACAAGAGGCGAGACTTTCCCAGTATGTATTCACTGTACCAATAATGTCCCATGTATGCACGCCTGATGTAGCTCCCCGCAACAAGAGGCGAGACTTTCCCAGTATGTATTCACTGTACCATCCAGGTGCTATGAAGGCCTGGTATGTAGCTATTGTAATCTGTTGTTACCAGCACTTTCTGTAACCAAATTCTTAAGTTAAAAGTACCTAGATACCCCTGGGCTTTGTGAGCTATATAAATGACAAAATAAATAAATAAATAAAGAGAGGGATGAGTGGAAGAGCTATCTATGCGGCTATCTGGTACATGGATACAGTATTCCCTCCAAGACTCCCATGGGGCTCTGATATTCTTCGTCCCTAGAAAGAAAGGAACTTTGTGGCCATGTAGCAACTTCCGTGACCTCAATACCATATCCCTAAAAGACTTTACGAGTGCCATTAATTTGGCCCATACTGGAATCTCTTAGTAACGAGCAGATAGTCTCTCAATTGGACTTGTGTGGTGGCTATCATTTAGTGCATATCAAAGCCGGAGATGAGTGCAATACCGTGTTTTAACCAACTTTGGGGTGCTATGAGTACAGGGCGATGCTTTGTGGGATTAGCAATGGCCCAACCAAGTTCCAACATTTCATGGACACCATCTACTCAGACCTGCATGATATGATATGATATAAATAATTTCTAACATGCCTGTACACAAGTGTTCCTAGGCGCAACAAGACAAGGGAGGGAAGACAGAGGGAGGACAAAACAAATGATTTTACTAAGCCGTGTGTCATTAAGATCATGCAAGTGCGACAACGCTAAGTGCAGGAGGGAAACGAGAGAGGAAGTGCAAGGGAGATAGAGGGGGAAGTGCAATCAGGACAGCATTGCTCTGAGTAAGTGCAGCCAGGGCAGAGCAGCTCGGGGTAAGTGCAAGGAGGCAGGGGACTGTAGGGTTCCAGATACAGCCCCTAAGTGCATGGCAGGACTGGAGGCAGTGTAGGGGCGACTGGTCAAGAGGTGCCAGGTACCTGTGAAACTCTGAGGGTAGCCAGGCAACCAGTCAGCACAGCATAGAGGTTGGTCAGCAGGTGAGAGATAGAGAGAAAGAGAAAGCAGAAGGGAAAGGAAAGGTCTTGAGTTGCTTCCGGAACTTCAGGTGGGCCAGCTCATGACTCAGAGGGGCAGGGAGGCCATTCTAGAGGGAGGCACCTGCAGAGGAGAGAGATCTACCCCCTACTCTCTGCCCAGAGAAGTGTCTGACCCTCAGAGAGTTTGAAGTAGTTGAGCAAAAAGGGCTCGAGAAGGAAGATATTTTGGAAGAGAGAGTTGGAGGTAGTGCAGGCTCTGGCCACAGAAAGCAGGGTGGATGATGCAGATTGTGTTGAACTTGATCCTTGGACCCACCGGGAGCCAGTGGATGGAATTCAGGGCTGAAGAGATGCGGTCTCTGGGCTTGAGGCCTAGGACAAGTCTTACTGCCCTATTCTGTGTTAGTTGCAGAGGGCGGAGAGTAGAAGCGGTCAGATTGAAAAAGAGGCTGTTGCAGTAGTCGACCCTAGAGAGACTCAGGGCTCTGGAGACAGTGAGCTTCTGGGGGAAGTGACGAAAGGAAGATTACCACTGAGGTGGTGCAGGTGGTAATGTGACTTCTTGGCGACGTCCGAGATGTGAGGATAGCGTGGAGTCGAAGATGACACCAAGGTGTTAGCCTCACAGGAAGGCGAAAGAAGAGGGCCCAAGGAGAGCGGCCAGAGTGAGAGAGGGAAAGTGGAAGCCGGGGTCCCAATGAGAAGGATCTCAATCTTACTGGCATTAAGGCAGATATCGTTGGAGGCGCCCCAATCCTGAATCGCGTATAGACAGTCAGGAATGAGCAAAAGTGGAGGGGAGGCTGAGGGTATCCTGAAGGAGAGCTGAGTGTCATCTGCATACACTGAAAGATAGAAGAGAAGGTAGAGATCACGTGGGCCAAAGGGGCCAAGTAGAGATTGAAGAGCCAGCATGAGAGGTTGGAGCTCTGGGGAAACCCACATGTGGAGCGAGAGGTGGTGGAGAGAAAGGACCCAAGTTGGACCTGGGAGGGTCGGTCCAGGAGGAAGGAGGTCAACCAAGCCAGGCCCTGATACGTGATGCCCAGGTTCTCACAGAGCTGATTTGTTACACCTCGGTGCCTGCTCAAGACTCTTCCGGCTAATCCTACACATCAAGGCACACAGACTTCTTCTAAATTGAATACTTTCAGGGTGATAGCCCTCCGCCAGGGCGTGCAGCGCTTTGCAGCTCTGTTTCTTAACCAGTGTAGCTGCTGTGGAGGTGGACTACAGCAGCTATAGTCAGGGCTCATATTGCCTACGTTTCCCAGAAGGCTAGGTTCAGCACGTGATGTGCGCCGCCAATGGCACACTGGAACCTCATTTTCAGCCTGCATCCTGCCTCCTTCTTGATTTAAACCGCTGCAGCTTGCTGAACGCTCCTTCATTTCAAAGTTGCTACCGGTGTACTGAAGTTCCATCTTCGTTGCCAGTTTTCCTAGTACAGACTTCCTGTGTACCAGACCTTGTTTATTCTTATTGGATTTCTTATCTTACTCCCTACCTTGGTATTGATATCCCATGTACCAAACCATGGGCCTGTGAAATGGACTGCCTTTGTCTTACGTTGGACACTGATACCGCCAGCCCGTGTACCAAACCCTCGGCCTGTCAAACGGACTGCAATTTCTCTGCATCGGACGTGATCCTTACCTCCATACGGACTGTTTCTGCTCTTCATCAATGCAAGCACCCCCTTCCACGTAAACTGCATGTTAACACGGTGAGTCTGCCAACCCTTCTCTCGTGCAGGCTTGTGATCGCATTTTTCTCCTCGCTTCCTGTATTGAACCCCGCTGCCCTGCTCTTTTACATGATCGGTCTCTTTGTCTGGTACATTACACAGCAAAGGGGCATATCATAGAAAATAGTTTTATCCCTCATAGAGAGGAGGCTCGGGTGGAGGCTCCAACCCAAGCTCTTCAATCAACATCCCAGAGAATATCCAAAGTGGTCTCCGGCCTCGGTCATTCACCTGTCTGGTGAGAAACAGAAATAGAAGCCATGGAAGGAGAACCAGACCCCTAGGCCACGCTGGTTCAGTTGGGGGCCGAGCTTTGGTCGGAGATGATGGCAGCACATGATGTACTGCGTCATAGGATCGATAGTCTGCTGAATTTTCGGAATCCCCATACCTTGGGGTCGACAAGTCAGACGGTACGGCCTCAGGTTCCGGGGGTTCTGCAACTCCTGGTTCTGGTTTTTCTGCGGCCCCAGTTCTTATGGCCACACAATTCCCATTGGCTCCCCGGAATGATTCTCTGGTAACCTCAAACAATACCGAACCTTCATCAACCAATGCAAATTGCATTTTCTGTGTCGCCCGCGACTTTTCCCAATTCCGCCACTAAAGCAGCATTCGTTCTTTCGCACCTTGGCAGTACATATGCAGCCTGGGCCAACCTCTTACTCAAATCTAACAGTTACGTCCTGTATGATTGTGATGCTCTCATCACAGCCATGAACAGGGTTTTTGATACCCGCTAAAAGTCACAGGCCACAGATCTGGAGTTTTTAAACCTACATCAAGGGACGTTGTCTTTCTTTACATACCTTACCCGGTTTAACCAACTGGCTGCTAAGTCAGACTGGCCTGAAGAAAAAAAGTGAGCTGTCTTCTATAAGGGGCTATCCGAGGAACTGAAGGATACTCTTGCAACTGTAGCAGTGGTTCCCACGGTATATAGTGAATTGCTGGATCTCATTTTACTAATCGACGCCCGAAGAGCCGAAAGCAAAGGGGAGCATAAATATTCAACACAGATACCTCTTCCCCTCGATTCTACCCATTCTCATCCTTCTGCCCTGAGCCCATGTAAGTGGGGGCTGAGCGTGGCCCTTTGACTCCAGCGCAACGTGCACATCGCTAAATGTATTATCTCTCTATGTAGTGTGGTTCGGCCGATCATCAACTTAAAGACTGTCCAAAGAAACCTGCCAAAAAGGCAGGAAACGCCACACCACGGCGGTAGACAGAGTCCCTACGCCAGGGGTACGTTCTTTGGACTCACACAAGTCAACTTGCGCTCCTGTCAGTTTGCCGTAGTGTTTACCACAGCAACTGACACATCATTTTCTTCCTTAGCTATCATTAATTCCAGAGCCACAAGAAACTATATGGACTATGACTATGCCATCAGCAATGACATCCCTGTGTTAACCAAGGCCGAACCGAGACTGTTCACACAGTGGACGGTACGTCTTTGGTTTCTGGCCTGGTCACTCAAAACACGTCTCTCACTCGAATGCAAATAGAGGAAGGGCATGTTGAAAACATATCATTCGATCTGATCAAGGCTCCTCAGTTCTGGGTCATATTGGGTTTACCTTGGTTACAGCATCGCAATCCTGCCATTGACTGGGCAAAAAGAGTTGTTCAGTTCCCTTCTCCGATCTGTAACGAGAAGTGTTTTCAGAGCATGAGTGTGTGTCTGGAGTCCTCTTGTCAGGCCTTGGTGGCCTCCATGGCGCTCATTGGAGCTATAACTACCGCTGCTGAATCCAGCATTCCGGCTGAGAACATGGCTTTCGGGATGTCTTTGACAAAGGGGGTGTAGAACATTTACCTCCACATCAACTGTACGACTGCCCCATTGACCTGGTACCAGGGGCTAAAATACCAGCCGGAAGGGTATATTCCCTCACCCTACCTGAAGACAAAGTGCTGAAAGAGTACGTTTATAAGGCCTTGGCCACTGGGTTTATTAGGCCATCTAGGTCTCCTGCAGATTTGCCTCTTTTTTTGTCCCGAAGAAGGAAGGCCACCTCCGCCCTTGCATCGACTACATCGCCTTGAACGCTATCACAGTAAAAAAAAACAGTATCCATTACCACTGATATCAGTTCTGTTAGACCAACTTGGTTCCTAGGTAGTATTCACCAAACTGGACCATCGAGGTGCTTACAATCGCGTTCGTATTAGGAAAGGGGTTGAATGGAAAACAGCTTTCAAAACCCAATATGGACTATATGAATATCTTGTTATGCCCTTTGGGCTGTGCAATGCACCGGCAACTTTTCAGGCTTTTATGAACAACATATTTCATGATTGCCTGGATCAATTCGTTGTAGTCTCTTTAGACGACATTCCGATCTATTCCTCATCCAGAGAAGTACACACTAACATCTGTGTTTTGTTCTACAGAGGCTCAGGGAACACCATCGCTTTGTCAATGCCGAGAAATGTGTATTTATCACCACAAAGGTTGAATTCCTAGGTTACGACCTTACCAATCATGGCATTAGAATGAGTCACTCCAAGGTCAAAGTTCCCGCTACGACTAAAGCTCTTCAGTCTTTGGGTTTCTCAAATCTCTACAGATGCTTCATCCATTCATTCTCCTCCATCTCAGCTCCCCTGATGGCTTTGACCATTTCTAAATAAACATACTGTTGGAGCTCTGAGGCTCAACAGGCCTTTGATGCATTGAAGGACGCATTTTCCTCTGCCCCAGTGTTGCAACATCCCAACCCTCTTTTGCCCTACCTGGTGGAGGCCGATGCCTCTGGCTCAGCAATCGGGGCGGTACTGTCTCAGCGTGTCCCGATTCGGGGGAGATTCATCCAATAGCCTTCTGTTCTAGAAAACTGGCTCCATACGACAAGAACTATCCCATCACGGAAAGGGAACTACTAGCCATCAAAGATGCTTTTTCTGAATGGTGGCACCCTTTGTTGGGTGCTCGTCATCCTGTGACTGTTTATTCAGACCACCGTAGCCTCTTAGCATTTAAATCCATGAAGTGCCTCACTGTCTGGCAGGCACGCTGGCACCTTTTCTTTTCTCAGTTTGACTTCTCTATTACATATCGCCTGCCTAGCTCATTTCAACACGTGTGCAGTAGCTTGGTCTCGTTTGTCTTACGAACGATGAACTGTCTCTACTGGCCGCTCTCTGTTTCTGCCCTGTAGAGTTGTCTGTGGATGTACACCTCAGCCATCACTGCGCTCCTTAATCTCCGAGTGGGTTTCTTCACATCTAGGAGACTGCGATGCTCTCAACCTTGACGTGGTGAAGGGTTTACCTTATATTCAAGGCTGTTTGTACTTACCTCCAGGTGAGGCGCGCCTTCGTGCTCTTGCCTTGTCCCATGACTGTTTGATGGTGGCACATTTAGGTCAGCAGAAGACTTTGGAATCCTTACACCGCTGGGCCTGGTGGCCTTCTATGTCTAAAGATGTGATTGACTACTTGGCCACTTGTACTGTTTGTTCCCAGTGCAAGTCCTCTCGCTCGAAGCCCGGTGGATTGTTGCAACTGGTTCCGGTGCCACATAAACCATAGTACATGGTTTCCATGTATTTTATAGTGGACCTGCCTCCTGTGGACGAGTATGACACCATCTGGGTCATTATAGATTCTTTCACCAAAGTGGCTATATTCGTACCTTGTGCTGGTTCTCTACAATACCTGTTCTGGCGGCTATGTTCCTCAAGTATATGTTTCATTTTGTTTTGTCTCCCTTCTGTCGTGGTTTCGGACTGCGGCCCACAGTTCACATCGCGCTTTTGCAGGGCTTTGACAGCATCACTCTGCATCGACGATGGGTTTAGTTCTGCTTACCACCAGCAGACAGACGGGCAGACTGAGAGGGTCAATGCCACTCTTGAGCAATACCTTCAGAGCCTTTGTCTCCGGTTTCAAACTTCCTGGTTGACGATGCTTCCTCCCGCTGAATTTGCCTACAACAATCAGTGCATTCAGACTCTGGAGTGTCTCCTTTCTTTACCTTGTACGAGCAGCATCCGCGGTCCTTGCCTTTGGATCCTGCTCTTCCCATCCATAACCCGGCGGCTACGGCGTGTGTTTGGGATGTCAAGTCTGTCCACAGGTCTGTTTGACTGTGTTAGGGAGAATTCTCTGTTTAGGCTGAATGTCCTAACCTAGTGAGTCCCCCAGCAGCTTTGCTGGATTTTTGGGGTTTATTTTATTCTCCTTCCAAGAGTGAGAGTCTTTTACCCTCACTCTTGGGCATGATTTGAGTGTGTTTCTTTGAATCTAGATGTGTTTAATTGGCTATGGGGTCTTTTACCCCATAGGGCTTCATGTGTTTTTGTGATGAGTGTTACACCGCACCCTCAGTGCAGTAACACAGGGGTGTCATAGTGACCCCCCAGTATAGACTCCATACCCTGGGACTGACTACTGTCTCCCAGGGCATGTAAAGTCACCATTGACTTTACTAGTCTTAAATTCTGAACAGACCAATACAAACCATCATATTGTGGACGTACTGGCTGGGGCAATTCAATTGCCCCGGGGTCTGTTAGTCGAGGGGGCACGTCTCCATCACCCCTGATCGAGTTTTGGCTGGTGGCAGTGGATACTACTTTTATATTCAACCGCAAATATTTTCCTATGGGGTTTCCCATTGTTTTAGGCTACTATCTTTATTTAATTATTTACGGTAGCCTCGAACATACCGCCGGTTTATTTAATTAATATTAATTCTCCGGTTGGTATTTTTTGCCAAAACTTGATTCTAAAATGGCGTTTGTGTTCTCTTCTGTGACTCCAACCCAAGTCGAGCCCTTTGTTCCACTTTTTGGCGGGCTTCTCCACAGAAGCCGTCCAAAGTGGTGCCACTCTGTCTGGGGTACTTAGGAGGGGTGGAGGGGGATTTAGGCACCCTGGACTGAGTTGCCTAGGCAACTCAAGTCGCACTCCGTCCTGATTGGCCCAAGTGGTGAGCCGGCTGGCTCACCACTTAGCATGTTTGAGTGACAGCTAGGCTGAGTGAATGGGGGTTTTCTGCATAAAAGCAGGGCTTTGTGGACTGGAACTTCAGAAGTCACCACAGGACCTAAGAATCCGACGAGGGAGAAGCTGAGCCGACCTGCCATGATGACACCACCGGTGGAGCCCTGCTGGACCGTCTCACCACTTTTCACAACAACAGAGGAGATCTCCCGCCGGAGAGTCTTCTTCCTTTAACTGGTGGGGATAACCAGTTTCACCGTCTTTTCGCCTTCCCGACGTACCTCGTGGCCGCCTTGCCCGTGCCAAGCACCCCAGCAACCGGGATACCACGTTTTACCACGACCGCGAAAAAAAGGTACCACCTTATAACCGAAAAACTCTGCGGCTGGTTTCTTCCCTGGCAGTGCAACGACCTTCATCTTTCCTCCAAGTCGAGTACTTCTCTTCCCCTGGACGACGACGCAACTTGCACCCACTGCCAGGAACAACTGCCATCGCTGGAGGATCCTTCCCACTTAAGGTACCATGTCCCGCCTGGCTTCCCTTGCCACCGACTGTACGGGGTAGATTTAGCCCCCGGCTTTCGAACCTGGGTTGGCCTGGGACACCCTGGATAAACTTTCCTGAGCCTCTCTAAACTCTTTTTTGAACCCTCTGCAAGACTTTCTAAGCCTAGTGTAACTGTGTGATCTTGGGCCCATTTGTGCTCTGCTCTCTCTAAGAGTGGGCCCAGCCTTTGGACTTTGGCTCACCAGTGACTTTTGCTCTTCTGCCTTGCTAACAGTGTTCCTGAATCTTAGAGTGGTGTACCTTTCCATATTCTGTCTTTTTCCCTCCCTTGTTCACAAACTTATTGGAGTGCCATCTAGTTAAGCGCTCACCTCTGTATGAAAATAAGTGGTATTTTACTGTGACGTATCTGATAAGGAAAAAGGGGTGTATATATTACAATAGTAACTGTGTTTGGAATATTTTACAACAAGAGTGCTGGAGTGTTTCAAACAGTATTTTTTTAAATAAATAATGATATACTTTGATACCAAAGCTCTGGTCAGTGTTTGCTTGTATTGGTGTGTCTGAGTGCCTATTGTGAATACTCTGTATACTGCCTAACTCTTCTTGAGAGAAGTCTGACTGCTCAGCCACAGCTACCAGGTAAATCTGTGTGGTGCAGACTGCTACCAAGTGGGTTTACTGCTCACACCTGTAGTCTTAAATCTTTTGCAGTGGTCCCAGAGGGAACTGCACAGGTTTCTGTCTAACAGACTGCACCTGCTTCAGGCCCAAAACAGGGCTAAACAATATGCTGATCGGCATAGGGCTCTTGCCCCTGACTAGAGAGTGGGCATGAAAATCTGGCTGTCTACCCGCAATTTGAAGATCCCTGGAAAAGACATGCTTCTACCCAGATTCGTGGGTCCTTATACCGTCACAGCTGTGGTCAATCCTGTGGCTGTGCATCTTTGTTGCCTCCCTCTTGGAAGGTACACCCAGTTTTTCATGTGTGTCTATTAAAGCCATGTCATCCCTCTACTCGGCTGCCCTCTCGTCCTCCTATTCATGTAAATGGTGATGAGGAGTGTGAGGTGGCATGGATTTTGGACTTCCGGCTTCGCAGGGATCGTCCTTTCTATCTCATTGACTTGAAGGGCTACAGTCCTGAGGACAGGTCTTGGGAGCCGCTGGTCAACATACACTCTCCAGCGCTTGTGTGCCGCTACCATGCCCACAGGGGGTTGGCACCACCTTTGGGGGTGGACGCTGTTACACCTAGGCGCCTGCTCAAGACTCTTCCGGCTGATCCTACACATCAAGGCACACAGACTTCTTCTAAATTGAATACTTTCAGGGTGATAGCCCTCCGCCAGGGCGTGCAGCGCTTTGCAGCTCTGTTTCTTAACCAGTGTAGCTGCCGTGGAGGTGGACTACAGCAGCTATAGTCAGGAATCATATTGCCTACGTTTCCCAGAAGGCTACGTTCAGCATGTGATGTGCGCCACCAATGGCACACTGGAGCCTCATTTTCAGCCTGCATCCTGCCTCCTTCTTGATTTAAACCGCTGCAGCTTGCTGAAGGCTCCTTCATTTCAAAGTTGCGACCGGTGTACTGAAGTTCCGTCTTCGTTGCCAGTTTTCCTAGTACAGACCTCTTGTGTACCAGACCTTGTTTATTCTTATTGGACTTCTTATCTTACTCCCTACCTTGGTATTGTTATCCCGTGTACTGAGCCTTCTGTCTGTCAACGGACTGCATTTGTCTTTGTAAGGGAGAATTACATGCAGTACCCCTTGGGAACACTACACACAATTAAGACTACAGGTGTAAGCACAATCTCACCTTTGGTATAAATCTGTACTACATAGTTTTGTGGTAGCAGGGCTGAGCAGCCAGGCTTATCTCAAGAGGGATGTGAGCAGTACAAGGGGTTACACAAAGGACTTGCAATCACAGTGGTTCAAACAAACACTTACTCAAGGTTTCTTGGTAAAACATTGTTAATGTATTTACACAGTCATTTAGAAAACGTTCCAGCAGCAATAAGCAGCTCAATATCACACTATAATACACTCCAGTAGCAAACCAATAAGTTTCTGAACAAGTTAGGCTCCCTGAGGTGGAAGCAAAATGGGTAAAAAGACACAGGTTATAAGAGTTAAACACAAATACTTTCTCAGGCAGGGCAAATAGTTTCAGTTCACTACAAGAGACAATTCAATTCAATAGGCCTGGGCCAAAGTCAATGGACCATTGTCTTGGATAGGATAGCACAGTTCTGGTAGTAAACGGTTAAGTCTTTGCCAATGTTCTTAGAAGTAGTTTATACGAAAAAGAGTTATATGTCGGATTAGGAGCAAACAAAACTCCAAAGTTGGGAAAGTTTCATTAACTTTCACTGCGGCAGAGAGGATTTCTCAACCGCGTTTGCACAGTACCATTGTAAAGAAGAAAAGCTGAAGCTGAGGCAATGGTTCCTGGCAGTTCCTGCATATCTCGCTGTTCCTGGGCCTCAGTCGTGGGGACAAGAGGGATTACATTGGGAGGTTCCAGCACTGCATGGGGTAGGATCCACAAGCTTGGCAAAATGTTGGTTTAAGGTGTGAGTGCCTTAAAGTCCACAAACGGGTATCCTTCTCACTGGCTATCCAGTTTTCAACAGCACTCTGAAGAAAATTCGACCAGGATGGGGATGGTTTCCTGGTGGCTTGCGAGTTGGTTGTTCCCATCAGCTCAAGGGAAGAAGTCGTCCTTGAAGGGGCTTCTCTGTCGTGGGAGTTTCAGGCTATTCAGACCTGCAGCAGGGCTTCACTGGGCAAACCAACGGTCCAGGAATTGCAGCAGCCCTCTTCCTTCAGCTCGTCTTTGTGTCTTTCGTTCCAGTGGTCGACTCTGCCTTCCAAGTCCCTGTCATGATGCATACCCCCGGGCATCCAGACCACGTCCATCAGCCCCGGGAGCAGGCATCATGTCGCCTTGAGAAAACCCAGCAACCCCTGCTAGGGGCTGTCTGGGTTCAGTCCTGGCGCCTATGGCGCCAGGCTCATATGGGACATCAGTCCTGGCGCCATAGGGGCCAGGCTCATAGGTGCACACTTACCTGATGCAGACCATGCTGCAAGAAGATCCAAGCCCATGTGAGGCCTGGAAGGGACTACTTTACCTAAGGGACTATTTTGTTACTTGTGTGTGGTCGGGGAGGAATACCTACCTGGGACTACGTTGGAGGCTGTTTAAACCACGCCCGAAGAGCAGCACATGCTTCGCGTTATTCTGCATCCTGCAGCGTAACGTTCACCGTGCCAGCAGCAGCATCCAGCCTTCTGCAAAGCCCACCTCGAACCTGGAGCACCTAGAAAGAAGGAAAGAAGCAAAGGTTAGAACAAGAGTATTACCTGATTTCTTACCTGATTCCGGATTCATCGCATCTTCAAACCAGAGGAAAGACTTTGTTTTAAACGCATCACATTGCCAGCAGCAGCGCCGCGCCATACTCACCATTCCACGCAGCATCTCTTCGATCCGGCGCTGTCTCCATCTTTACATCGCCGAATCCCGGCACCTAAGGGGGACAAGAAACAACAAGGTGAGCAGAGAGAACAGACAGAGACAATCTCTTTAGCCACCATATGCTTACCTGATTTTTACCGCTGGAGGTATAATTCATCAGCACGCCACATCTTCTTATGCCGCACCTGTAAAATAAGGAGAAAGCAGCAAGTTTAACCCTTGGCATTATTTACCGGACAGTGTTGGGTAACACAGAGTTTTACCGGAGCGCTTTCAGCTGTCAATCTTCTTATTGGGTCAAAGCTGCAAGATAAAAGAGGAATTGGACAGGAGTGAATTCCAGATATTTTGAACTGTAACGAACTATATACTTACGGCTTTTCGCCAGGACCTTTTGGAGTCAGAATTCGTCTACAACTCTTACAATATCTTCAGGCCAGTGAAGTAACTGGTCATCAACGCGCCCCTGCGTGCTTCGCAGGATGGAGGACTCATCCTTCAAGAATACAAGGTGAGATTGCTGAGAGAGCGCTTCAGAGGTGATTAGTGGGGAGGACAGTGGGGGTGCTATCACTTGAATCCACAAGTGGCTAAATCCATCTCTCCACTTGTAGGAGAATATTTCTACGGGTCAAGCAGACAAGATTGGGAGGGCAGATCCAGTCAGTCATCGCTGCACTATGCATCACGTGGGTGGAGGCCGCAGCAGTCCGGGTCCGACCGGCGCCCCTGTGGGAGCCAGGTGAGCGTAACAGAACGCAAAGCCTATCTACAAATCCCCACCCGGGCGTTATGGAAACCTCAGAAACCGACCAACTGGCCCAACTATTGGGGGTACTTAGGGCAGAAGTGCACTCCGCTCGCCAAGAGACTAATGCCCTCAGAAGAGAACTAATTGTATTGAATGAGCGCACAGATGATCTCGCTAGACAACTGCTGCAAAATCAAGCTGGACAAGCACCCCTACCTGGTTCCGGGGGAAACCTAGCTCCTGTGTTAGCGAGTAACCCTGTGCAAATAAACCTACCAGCAAATATTCCATTAGCTCCACCCGAACGCTTTGCCGGAGATCCCAAAAGGTTTGCCGTGTTTATGAACCAATGCCGCTTGCACTTTTTATGCAGACCAGGAGCCTTCCCAAACGATCAAGCCAAGGTAGCCTTTGTATTATCATATCTCAGCGGCAGTGCAACTGATTGGTCAATTCCACTAGTTGCTCAGGATGACCCAATTCTTCAGGATTTTCAGGGCTTTCAAACGAGTATGGAAAGACTATTTGCCCAGCACTCCCAAGGACAGGCCCTGGATAACGACCTTTTGTCCCTACGACAGGGTAACCGGGATCTGCTAACCTATATTGCAACCTTCAATAGATTGATAGTGGAAACCGAATGGCCTGAGGAAAAACGAATTACATTGTTTCATCGTAGACTTCGGGGAGAACTTAAAAACGTCTTGGCTCAAGTTGTGAACCCACCTCAGGATTGCCCTGAGTTTATAGACTTAGTGGTCCAGCTGGATCATCGACTCCAGAATAGAAAGGCTGATCGAGCTAAGTTCAAAAATCGGGTATTGGTTAAATCCAACGTTGCCCCCAAAGGAACAGATGCATCAGAACCTATGCAAATTGGGGGGGTCAAAGGACCCTTAACTCAAAAGGAAAGAGAAAAAAGACGACAGATGCTGTTGTGTCTGTACTGTGGAACCTCAGGACATTTTCTACGGGATTGCCCTACAAAACCACCCAAGAAGGTGGTAGGAGTTGCTGATAAAAGCCACATAGAGCCTGATTCGGGAAACGACCACGCCCGACAAGAGTAGAGGTCTGCTTGCCGATCTTAAAGAAGGACACTCAGACCTCGCATCTGATCATCCCAATGGTCCTACTTGATCCCAGGCAGCCATCACGTATGCACGCAGTAAGGGCATACATAGATAGCGGGCCGTAGGAAACTATATGGACCACGAATTTGTGTCAAGGATGAATCTACTTCTTTGCAAAAAGACCACTTCGGATGTCATCACCACAGTTGATGGAACTGAGATTGCCTCGGGGCCTGTAACTCATTCCACTACAGAGATGACACTGTTGAGTCAAGATGGGCATCGAGAGACTATTGTGTTTGATCTAATCAAAGACCCACAGTTCTAGATAATACTGGAGATGCCATGGTTGGAAACACATAATCCTTGTATAGATTGGCGAGAGAAGAGAATAACCTTCCCGGATTGTGCACACACCTGTTACCCAGAGAAAACCCCGCACAAAGGCCTGGCTACAGTCATCAATCCAATCGTGCAGTTACCTCAGGAGTATCAAGAATTTCAGGATGTTTTTCAAAAAGAACAGGCCAATACATTACCACCTCACAGATCGTACGATTGTCAAATTGACTTTCTACCAGGTGCACAACCCCCATGCAGTAGATCTACGCCCTCACGGAACCTGAAAATCTTCACCTACGGCAATACTTGGACCAATACCTGGCTAATGGCTTTATTCGCCCTTCCAAGTCTCCTGTATCCTCAGCTTTGTTCTTCGTGCCAAAAAAGGAATATGACCTTAGAACGTGCATAGACTACCGCACACTAAATCAGATTACGGTAAAAAAACGGTACCCATTGCCTCTGATCCACGAATTACTAGACCAAGTACAGGATGCTTGTATCTACACTAAGTTGGATCTCCAAGGGGCATATCATCTGGTACGTGTAAAGAAAGGCGACGAATGGAAGACTGGCTTTCGCACCAAGTACAGATTATTCGAGTATCAGGTGATGCCCTTCGGGTTGTGCAATGCACCAGCAGCCTTCCACTATTTTATGAACAATGTCTTTTGTGAACTCATTGACGTCTGTGTTGTCGTATACATAGACGATATCCTTGTGTACTCCTCCTCAGAATCAGACCATGTTAAGCACGTACGTGCAGTCCTTGAGAAACTACGCCAGCACAAGTTATATGCAAAATTGGAAAAATGTGTTTTTCATGTTACGGAAGTTGGATTCCTTGAATTTATCTTGACTCCAAAAGGAGTCCGAATGGACTCACGAAAGGTGGACGCAATTCTCAAGTGGCCATCACCTAGTTCATTTAAAGGGGTATAAAGCATGCTCGGATTTGCCAATTTCTACCGCAGATTCATTCCGGACTTCTCACATGTTGTACATCCCATCACAGCACTTTTGCGAAAGAACAAGCGTTTCTTGTGGACCGAAGAGGCTGAAAAGGCCTTCCAAGAGCTGAAAGCGAAATTCACGTCTGCACCTGTCTTAAAGCATCCACGCCCAGAGCTTCCATACATAGTGGAAACTGATGCATCCCGTTTAGCCATGGGAGCTGTCCTTTCCCAGAAGGATTCTGAAACTGGTCAACTTCACCCAGTGGCATTTTGGTCCAGCACCTGAGTTAAACTATGCAGTTACCGATAAAGAGTTATTAGCCATCAAATCCGCCTTTAAGGCTTAGTGACACTATCTTCTCAGTGCCAGGCATACCATTACTGTAATCACCGATCACCGGAACTTGCAGTATCTAAAAACAGCCAAAGCCCAATCATCGCGCCAACTTCGATGGGCATTGTTCTTTTTCGAATTCGATTTTGTGATCACTTATCGACCAGGCTGTAAAAATGGCAAAGCAGATGCCTTATCCCGAATAGGAATGGGAGAAGCATATGCAAACCCGGAGCCGGTGCCTATAATTTCGGAACAAAGAATTCTTGGCATAACTACTTTACAGACACTAGAAGAAATTCATTTAAAAATCCAAGAACTCTTCAATCCAGCATCCCTGAAGGACTGGGTAAAGAAAGGCCCGGATTACTCAGTCATCAATGACCTACCCTACTATCAATGACGACTATTTCTACCACACAAGGAATTACAGGAACTTGTCATCTCCAATTATCATGATACCCTAATGCAAGGTCACCCAGGAATCGCAAAAACCGAAGCTAAAATTAAGAGACAATTCTGGTAGCCCACCTGGTGAAAAGATATAAAGTCATTTGTACTGTCTTGCAGCATTTGCGCCCAAAACAAGAGTCAGAAGAAAAAACCTGCTGGCCTTTTACAACCTTTGGATTTTCCACCTACACCATGGCACACCTTATCTTTAGACTTTATTACTGATCTACCTCCATGTAATGGATTTAACACCATTATAGTTATCGTGGATCTTTTTTCCAAGATGGCCCACTTTATTTCTTTGAAGGGATGACTTTCTGCTTCAATTCTGGCCAAGGAGTTCCTCGAAAACGTTGTTCGAATACACGGATTTCCTTCCGTATTGGTCTCTGACGGAGGTAGTCAATTCATTTCACATTTTTGGAAGAAATGTTGCCAATTGGCGCAACTCGACGTAAGGTTATCAACCAGTCACCATCCCCAGACCGATGGTCAGACGGAGAGGACCAACCAGACCCTTGAACAGTACCTTTGTTGCATGCTTCATCAGACCAAAAGTAATTGGAAAGATATTTTATGGATTTCCGAATATGCATACAATAACTCTGTACATTCATGAACCGGACAAAGCCCCTTTTATACCATATATGGACACCACCCTCGAACCTCAGAACTCGATTCGCCTCAGCACTTAGAAATGCCTGCAGTTAGTCATTTACATTCTACTATTACACAAGCCTTCAAGGAAGCGACAGAACATTTGAAGCAAGCAAAAGAGAAATACAAGAAAAATGCTGATCTACATAGAAGTGAAACTCCACAGTACCAAATTGGAGATCAGGTTTGGCTAGCTACAAAACACATACCTCTGAAAGGAATTCGGACTTTTAATCCTAGATATTTGGGACCTTACACCATTAAGGCCATTATCAACCCGGTGGCCGTCAAACTGGAATTACCCTCCAATATGCGAATTCATCCTGTCTTTCATGTTTCACTTTTAAAACCAGTTCAACCAGGAACAAGATTAACCAAACCACCAGACCCTATCTTGATAGATGGAGAACCTGAATTCAAGGTGAAAAACATCCTGGACTCCAAGGTAGTTAAATCAAAACTTTTTTACTTAATTGATTGGAAAGGTTATGGGCCACAGGAAAGGTCATGGGAGCCTAGTGACCACGTTCATGCACCACAATTAGTGAAGAGATTCCATTAGGACTTCCCAGACAAACCAGGACCAAGGGGAGGAACAACTTTAGGAGGGGCCGTGAGGGGTATCACACGTGAAATGACAGAGTTCAAAAGTTTCTGTACGAAGGACAGAATTGCACGGATGAAAAAGGATTTGATACATTTTTCACACGAAGAAGCATATCCGTATGCAAAGGATGGATATATACCCCCAGGAATACAACAACAAAGAACATATGGACAACAAAAACATGAGAGGAATGGATATACGTCATATAGCTCAGGTAGTTCCAATGACGGCAGCTTCCAAAGTGGACAGGGCCAAAGACCCTACAGGAGTAGGGGTAGGCAACAAAGAGAGAATTTCCGCAATAGGAGAGCACAAAGAAGAGGAGGTAGAAACAATCAATAAAATTCAGGCCCACCACCACAGCAACAACAAACCTCTACTTCCGTGGTTTCTTTTTTGGACGAGTGAGAGGAAGAGAACCAGTGGGGATCAGAAGAGCGAAGAACCCGGAGCAACCATCCCTATTAGTTAATCTGTCTGGGTACACTCCTAGCACTGTGGAGATGACAGTTTTGAATCATGGGCTAGATTTTGTCCCAACCACGCATTATGACAAATTTCAGGCAAGAATTGAGATTGAGCAGCTCCTTCGGAAGATTCACCTAAAGCAGTATTTCATGGACAAAGAGTTTAAGAAAACTGTAAATCAAAGTGGATTAAAGAAAAAATCCAATTTTGACCCCCCGGTAGCGTGTTATACTCCTCAGGCTGTGGTATTTGCTAAGAGAGTTTGGCACAACCTGAGCGTTTTGGAGAAAGAGAATGTTCCTTTCAAATTTCAGAATCTGAGTAACGCTGAGAAGAAAGCTATAACATCTTTGGCTAAGAACCAGAGTATTATTATCCACAAGGCAGATAAAGGAGGGGCAGTGGTTATCCAAGATAGGGCAGCCTATATTGATGAATGTAAACGACAGCTGGGTGACAGTTCCTATTATCGCATACTGAAAGATGATCCAACTGCAAGACTATCAGTGCTTATCATAGAGAAAGTTGAGAAAGCATTAGAGAGGGAATGGCTCTGTAAACAGGAATATGATTATCTCATTGTATCCCGACCATCTGTTCCAAAATTCTATACCTTACCTAAAATTCACAAGACATTACTCAAACCCCCTAGTCATCCTATAGTCTCTGGAACTGGATCGCTACTAGAACCACTTGCGAAATTTGCTGACAAATTCTTAAAACCGTTTGTCCTGAATATGTTTTCATATTTGCAGGACACTACTGAAGTTATAAACAGTGTAGAGCATATGTCCTTCGACCCAGAATTCCAACTGTTATCCAGCTTAGATGTAGTTGCACTTTATACGTGTATACCTCAACAGGACACACTAGAGGTACTCGAGAATGTACTGCTTGCCAAAAGAAACTCAGGAGTGACACCTAATAGCTTCATCCTGCGGTGCGCAGAGATGGCTCTGACGGAAAATTATTTCATGTTTAACAATTAATTATACCATCAGATTCATGGTACTGCCATGGGCTCACCAGTGGCACCAATGGCAGTGAACCTCTATGTAGAAGATTTTGAATTGCTCTATATTTATCAGACTTCCAATCCGTACTTCTCCAAAATTGCCTTATGGCGTAGATTTATCAACGACATCCTGATAATATGGGATGGTACATAGGATTCATTTTTAGAGTTCTTCGAGTGGATTAACCAACAGAACCATTATTTAAAGTTTACTTGCACCTACAGCTCAGAGAAAATCGATTTTCTAGATATAACAATTTGGGTTGATAAAGAACAAAGGATATTGCAAGTCAAAACTTTTCATAAGAAGACAGACAAGAATGCCCTGTTGAGCTTTAATAGTTTCCATCCTATGCATACTGCAAAAATTTGCCATTTGGACAGTTCATTCGGTTGAAAAGAAATAACACTTTGAATTCCACTTTTCACATAGAAGCAGATCAACTGAAGGTTAAGTTGATTAATAGGCATTATCCCAAGAAAATCGTCAAAAGAGCATATAATAGGTCGATCAACAATCACCCTGAGGCACTGCTAAAAATCAAGATAACAACAACATTGTGTTTGTAAGCACTTACAATGAAAGAACAAATGAAGTCACCAAAATCATTAAAAAGAACTGGCACATATTGACAGGGGGTGAGAGCCCGTTAGAAAGTCCAATGTGTGCTTATAAAAGAGCACCAAATTTGAAGGAACTACTGACTAAACATGATATTGCTCTAAAAGGGAAAGAACAAATCAGCATTACACAAGCGTGGGGCTTGCCCTCAGCAGTAGGACACGCCCCGTGCGGTAAATGTGTCAATTGTAAATACACTAGTAGAACAAGAGAGGTTGATTTGGGACTCTCAAGGATGTGGCAACAAACTGGCCTCACGAATTGTAATTCTACACATGTTGTATATGCAGTGTGGTGCCCTTGCCATAAAATTTATATTGGCATGACAGAACGAAAAGTAACCATACGTATAGGGGAGCACAGAAGTTGCATTCGCAACCAGAATGTGCAAGCCCCGATGGTAAGTCATTTCTTGGTGATGTAGATCAATTGAAATGGACTGTCTTGTGGCAATTAGATAGAACGAGCAATAAGGACGCTGATCTAAGAAAATTGCAGTACAAAGAACAGTGGTTGATTTTTTTAACGGAGTCAACAGCTAAAGGACTCAATGAAGAGGTTAATTGAAAACACTAAATATGTTTTTCCCGAGGTACTTAAGCTCAGGTGTTATGATTGACAAGAGACTGAGTAGTGTGATCCGGTGGAAACAAGTTACACAATTCTCAACCCATGGACTGTATTTATGGGGGTGAGGCAGCCTAAAGATTAGACTGCTGGTGTAACTTTACTTATTTTCAATATGATTAGTTCTCAATGAGGTGTTTATTTAGCTGTGAGGTACACCTGAGTGGTAGAGATATGCTTACCGAAGTGGAGCGTGGTTCGAGCCCGGTGTTAGGACTCGGACAGCTGGCGAGAGTTGTGTGTTCGGGGTGCGCTTCGAGCGCGAGCCTTCCACATATCACGTCAAACACCCGACGTGAGAAGCACGTGATGTGTTTTTTTGAACCCACGTGACCTGTATGGCGTTCACGTGACAGAGTCGTACAGAGAAATAGAGCACTCCGTTAGCTACAAGACAACGAGCTACATTGCAGGGAAAGAGTGACGAAAGACGGAGAATTAACGTATTGGCCACATAAGGGGTATGTATTTTGTTTCTTCTGAGTGCAAAGTGTTTAACTAGCTAGTAACGGCGTTGGGAATTGGCAACGCAGTTGTATTAGAAACCGCTAGTGTGACATTTGTTTTCTTTTACGTAGGTTTCTGTGGTGCTAGTAAGTTGTAGCGGTTGATTTGAAAACGCCACCACAGTTATAGGGAACCACCTCACGTGAATATAGCGGCGAGAAAGTCGGGTCCTTGGTCGCTTAAATTTCTACAGTGAGATGAATGGAATCCCCCAGAAGCAGGTATTTACCACACCTGTGAGTGAATACTTGAGAGTGATTTGACTAGTAGTAAGTTCAGTTGATCTGAAAAGGTCGATATGATACAGTGGCAGAGTTAGATAGCATTGGAGTGGAACGAAATCATAGTTAACAACTATGAATACACTTAAATAGATGGTATCACTTAGTGTTGTTCCACGCGAGTGGATGTAGAAGTAAAGATGGCTGTGAGCTGATATTATTAGATCCTTACATTAGGAGTATGTTATACACTGTCAGATTAGAAACGTTTGATATATTGTCTTATTTGGATACTACACACCGTTTTTGAGTCGTTTGGTTTGTTTTGTGTTTTTCAGGAAATGAGCGGTCCGACATATCTGTTTGGACTCTCCCCTACAGATACCGTTGTTCAAATAATTATTGAAAAGAGTGACAAAGGAAGCCTTTGTTCAGCAAATTTAGGTGCTGACTGAGTAGGATGACAGTAAATTAGAAGGTATTGACTGTTGTCTCTTGTTATTTTCCTTCATTGTGTTTCCCCAGGTCATGAATTGTGTGGTGCAGAGTTAATCATGCATATTGAAGAGTTTTAAAAGTGTTGAATCTACCATAGGCGAAGAGATATTGTTCAAGGGTACAGATGGTCCCCCTGATGAAGTTCTCTAACACTTGGTCGAATAAAATGTTGTTGAACGAAACATGTTGGGCAAAGAAGTGTATTGTAATTGAGTGACAATATACAGATTATTCCGATATATCGGATTTGTATCCTCCCCAGGGTAGCACTGAAGGGGGTAGGAATGCACTAAATAGATAAATTACGTGTACAGTGGTATCCTTTAGTGAAAGGGAACCTAGTAGCTACCGACCATATGGTTTCTCGAGGTAGAGTGTTCACCTTTGTACAGTATTTAGTTTTGTATAGGCAGGTTGACACAGGGTTGAGCACAAC
This sequence comes from Ambystoma mexicanum, assembly GCF_040938575.1. NCBI lineage: Eukaryota > Metazoa > Chordata > Amphibia > Caudata > Ambystomatidae > Ambystoma > Ambystoma mexicanum. The sequence goes on along the minus strand of NC_090925.1, from coordinate 8,387,276 downwards.
ACAAGTTGTTTTATATATGGGATTTTTTAATGAGAAATTTTGTAAATGGTTTTTAGGAATTTTTGCAATTTTAAAATGATGTTTTACAGAATTGTACATTGTTTTGTGATTTATATGAAATTAAAATTGTGATGTTTAAATTGTGATTTTGACTTAGTACTTATTTGTTAAAAGTACTTAGTGGTTTGTTGACTTGGGGAAGAAAAGAGGGGGTAACAGGTTGACGTGGTGTGACCCTTGGTTGAAGGATTGTCCTGAATTTGTGCTTAGGAGCCTGGTCACTACGTCATTAAAATGGCTCCATGTCTCTAGGTTGTTGTTGCATACCCCCGGGCATCCAGACCACGTCCATCAGCCCCGGGAGCAGGCATCATGTCGCCTTGAGAAAAGCCAGCAACCCCTGCAAGGGGCTGTCTGGGTTCAGTCCTGGCGCCTATGGCGCCAGGCTCATATGGGACATCAGTCCTGGCGCCATAGGCGCCAGGCTCATAGGTGCACACTTACCTGATGCAGACCATGCTGCAAGAAGACCCAAACCCATGTGAGGCCTGGAAGGGACTACCTTACCTTAGGGACTATTTTGTTACTCGGGTGTGGTCGGGGAGGAATACCTACCTGGGACTACTTTGGAGGCTATTTAAACCACACCCGAAAAGCAGCACACGCTTCTCGTTATTCTGCATCCAGCAGCGTAACGTTCAACGTGCCAGCAGCAGCATTCAGCCTTCTGCCACGCTGCCTCGAACCTGGAGCACCTAGAAAGAAGGAAAGAAGCAAAGGTTAGAACAAGAGTATTACCTGATTTCTTACCTGATTCCGGATTCATCGCATCTTCAAACCTGAGGAAAGACTTTGTTTTAAACGCGTCGCATTGCCAGCAGCACCGCGCCATACTCACCGTTGCACGCAGCATCTCTTCGATCCGGCGCTGTCTCCATCTTTACATCGCCGAATCCCGGCACCTAAGGGGGACAAGAAACAACAAGGTGAGCAGAGAGAACAGACAGAGACAAATGGGCCTCATTACGAGTCCGGCAGTAACCGAGGCGGTAAAACCGCCTGGTTACCGCCGGACTCGTATTACCATTCTGCCTCTGTGATTCCCGGAATTACCGGGGCATAACAATCCCAGTTTTCTGGGAATCACAGAGGCGGAAACACCGGCAGCATCTTGTAATGCTGCCTGTGTTTCCTCGTCCGCCTGCAGGCGGGCGGTGTTAAACCCGCCAGGTCAGACCTGGCGGGAACATCACCTCCCGCCTGCAGGAGTCAGGATCAGGTGGTCCGGAAACAACGGTGGCGGCGGGTTTACTGCCACCTTTATTTCCGGACCGCCTGATTTGTAATGAGGCCCAATCTCTTTAGCCGCCATATGCTTACCTGATTTGTACCGCCAGAGGTATAATTCATCAGCACGCCACATCTTCTTATGCTGCACCTGTAAGATAAGGAGAAAGCAGCAAGTTTTACCCTTGGCATTATTTACCAGACAGTGTTGGGTAACACAGACTTTTACCGGAGCGCTTTCAGCTATCAATCTTCTTATTGGGTCAAAGCAGCAAGATAAAAGAGGGATTGGACAGGAGTGAATTCCAGACATTTTGAACTCTTACGAACTATAAACTTACGGCTTTTTGCCAGGACCTTTTGGAGTCAGGATTCGTCTACAACTCTTCCAATATCTTCAGGCCAGTGAATTAACTGGTCATCCTACGTTCTTCGCAGGATGGAGGGCTCATCCTTCAAGAATATAAGGTGAGATTGCTGAGAGGGCGCTTCAGAGGTGATTAGTGGGGAGGACAGTGGGGGTGCTTTCACTTGAATCCACAAGTGGCTAAATCCATCTCTCCACTTGTAGGAGAATATTTCTACGGGTCAAGCAGACAAGATTAGGAGGGCAGATCCAGTCAGTCATCGCTGCACTACGCATCACGTGGGTGGAGGCCACAGCAGTCCAGGTCTGACCGATGCCCCTGTGGGAGCCAGGTAAGCGTAACAGTCCCAGAGACCTGCTTTTAAACAGTTCGCTCCCATTCATTCCAGCCTGTCTGCCACTCACCCAGCAGGGTGGCTGTCCCTGCCAGACAGTCAGCCAGCCAATCACGCCAGAGTGCATTCATGTCTCCTAGGAGACTAAGCACAGGGAGTTTCGGGCACCTCCCTCAGATCCTGTCCATCCAAGACACTCAGGCGCCAGAGGGGGGCTTCTGTGCTGAAGCCCACCAAAAGGCAAACAAACAAAGGGACCAAACCTGATTTGGCGTGCAGACACAAACACTAGAACGACCTTTCCAAAAAGAAATGGCAAAAAAGTCGATCGGAACCTGTTTTTACAGAGCGGCCTCAGACACCATCTTGAAAAACATGGCTCCGGTGGATTTTAGCTACCAGAGCATTTAAACGTGTTGCGGTCGGGAAAATCATGCTAAATACCACTGCCACAAGCCATTCTGAGAGGAAAGGGTAGCATTTGAGGGCTACATGAGTTTTCTAGGCATAGGGAATACTAGGTATTCCCTCCAGCACTCTGCTGTAAGGCAGTGTGTGCTGGGTTTAGCAATTTAAAAAGACTAGCAAAGTCAATTTAACTTTACTTTCACTGGGAGACAGTAGTCAGTCCCAGAGAAGGTATTTAAACCTTGGGAAGTTTGAAAGACACCCTTGTGCCACTGCACTGAGGGTGCTGTGTGACACACAAGAAAAAGATGATGCCCATGGAGTTGTCTAAAACTCCGTATCCAAAGAACACAAAAGTAAAACACACATCAAAATACATGAAAGAATGGGAAAAAAAGGCTCACACTCCTTTCAGGTAAAAATTAAAGTCCTAGAATCCAGCAAAGTTGCTGGGGTCTCAAAGGTAAGGGAAATTAGCACATTTATGAGAATTCTCCCTAACACTCATCCCCCCAGACTAAGGGACAGGAGTATTTAATCCACTCCTGGATGAATCTCCTTACTCCAGTCGGTCAAATATCCTGGAGAGACCATCAGCATTTTGGTGATGACACCCAGACCTGTGTTCACTGTTAAAATCAAACCCTTGCAGGCGGATTGACCATCTCAATAGTTTAGGAATTTCCCCTTTTCATTTGAATCATCCATCTCAAGGGTTGGTGATATGTCTGAATCACAAAAGTAGATCCATAGAAGTATGTTCTAAACTTCTTCAGTGACCACACAATAGCAAAACGGTCTCTTTCAATGGTTGCCCACCTTGTTTCAGGTTCCTTCAGCTTCCTGCTTATGAAGTAAATGGGGTGTTCCCTTCCTTTCTCATCCAGCCGACTCAAAACTGCATCTATACCTGTATTGGAAGCATCTGTTTGCACAATTAAGGTTTAATTGTAGTCAGGAGCTCTTAAAACTGGAGCTTGACAAAGGGCTTTCTTAAGTCCTTCAAATGCTTGAGTGCACTCCTCATTCCACATGACCTTTTTGGGAAATTTGGGTGAGGAGACTACATTCAAGGGAGAAGCTATGGTCCCATAGTTCTCTAAGAAGTTCCTATAGTAACCAGTGAGGCCTAGAAAGGCTTTCACCTGGGTTTGAGTAGTAGGGGTGGCCCAGTTTTGTACAGCTTGTACTTTGCGAGTCAATGGCCTTATTTCACCTCCTCCTACCTCATGTCCAAGGTAGACCACTTTACTCTGCCCAATTTGACATTTGCTTGCCTTTATGGTCAGATGGGCCTGCTCAAGAGTCTGCAATACATATCCTAAGCGGTCAACATGTTCTTTTCAAGTAGGGCTGAACACTGCAATGTCATCCAAGTATGCCATGCAGAAGTCCTCCATCCCATTCAGAATTTGATTAACCATCCTTTGGAATGTTGCAGGTGCATTATTTAGTCCAAAAGGCATTACCTTAAACTGGTAGAGGCCTGCTGTGGTAGAGAATGCAGTTTTCTCCTTGGTATGGTCTGTTAGGGCTATTTGCCAATAGTCTGACGTGAGATCATATATACTGAGGTACTTGGCTGAACCAAGTTTGTCCACTAGTTGATCTGTCCTTGATAAAGGATGGCCATAAGACTTTGTGACTGCATTAAGAGCTCTATAGTCGAAGCAGAATCTCAACTCTTTGGATCCTGCCTTTGGCACTAGTACAACTGGACTAGACCATGGACTGGTAGATGGCTCTATTACCCCGAGATCAAGCATCTTGTTGACCTCTTCCTTTATGTGTGCTCTTACATGATCTGACATCCTGTAACCTCTAATCTTTTCACGGGTAAACAGTCACCAGTGAGAATATCATGCTGGCCCCAAGGGGTCAAACCTGGTGATAGTGAAAATAGGGAGGCAAACTGATTTAACAGAAACTTGCACTCCTCCTGTTGTCCCAGTTTCAGATTAGAAGAGAGATTGACTCTTTCGATCTTCTCATCTAAAGGCTGTCCTCTGAGTAGGTCAGGTAGAGGTTCACTCTCCTCCTCCTCTTGAGCTGAAGCTAGAAGCAAAGCTCCTACTTCTAGTCTTGAGACATACATTGGTGTGAAAGACTCTGGGAGCCTCATTAGGATTGCCTAGGTCCACCAGATAGTTGACCTCTCCAAGTTTCCCCACAACCTTGAAGGGTCCTATCCATTTGTCCTGTTATGCCCTCTGCCTTGTAGGCACCATAACTAAAACTTGCTGATCTTGAGAAAACTCAACCATGTTGGCCTTCGGGTCATGCCAATGCTTCACCAGAGCCTGACCTGCTTTTAAGTTATCTGATGCTTCTACCATCATGTGTGACTTTCTCCTCTGGAGACCTATCACATAGGTAGTGACTCTCACTGGCTTTGGGGAAGGAGCACTCTCCAACCTCTCCTTAATTAGGACCAAGGGACCTCTAACTGGATTGCCATGGAGAAGCTAAAAGGGACTAAATCCAACTCCCTCCTGAGGGACTTTTCTATTAGCAAATAGAAGGCATGGCAGTAGAAGGTCCCACTTTCTTCTAAAGGGTTCCTCTAAAGGACCTATCATGCTCTTCATAGTATGGTTAAAACTCTCTACCAACCCATTTGTCTGGGAGTGGTAGGCAGTTGAGAACTTGTAAGTCACACTACAGTTTTTCCACATGGCCTGCATGTAATGAGACATAACATTGGATCCCCTGTCAGAGATGACTTCCTTAGGAAAACCTACCCTGGTAAAAATACCAAGTAAGGCCTTAGCAACAGCCAGAGCTGTAAGAGTCCTCATAGGTATTGCTTCAGGGTATCTAGTAGCATGGTCTACTACAACCAGGATAAACCTGTTGCCTGAAGAGGTTGGAGGGTCTAAGGGACCAACAATGTCGATTCCTACCCTCTCAAAAGGGGACTCCCACCACTGGGAGAGGCACCAAGGGTGACACATTCTTGGTTCCAATCTTGCCAGATGTCTGACAAGTGTGACAGCTCCTACACAACTTATCTACATCAGACCCCAATTTAGACCACTAGAAATAAAGAGAAATCATTCCTTAGTCTTCTTGATACTCAAGTGACCAGCCAAAGGAATCCTGTGGGCTAACTGTTGGAACTGATATCTACTCTCTAGAGGCAGAGGCACTACAAGTCTCCTGTAGTCCACTGGGATAGACTCAGTTGGTTCACTGTAGAAAATGCCATCTTCCCAGTACAACCTATGCTTCTCTGGCTCTTGCCCTTCCGGCTGGGAAGCTGCCTGTTGGTGAAGGCCTTAAAGAGTAGGACACTCTCTTTGACCTCTGCTGAAGACTGCCCTACAGGGGCCATATTCTGCCAGTAAAGACTGCAGCTCAGGATGGTCTTTAGGAGCCAGATCTCCAACAGGAGCAAGGTCCTCTTGCAGCTCTGAATCTGCAGCAGCTGGTTCAACCAGTCCTGGTTGTTTCTCACACTCAGCCTCAGCTGGTGGAGCAGTCACAGGTGTGACTTTGGACAGTCCTCTCGGGGATGTCCTTGTAGGTAGCACAGGAGTGCTTGCTGGCTTTTTCTTGGAGTTTTTAGGTTTCCCTTGTTCCTCCTTTTTCTAGGAATTTGCAGTCAGTAGGTCCTGTGGACTGGGGGTTGTAGTTTCCTCTGTAATTTCCCCTAGAGAGCCTCTTAAGGTACTCTCTCTTGCCTTCCTAGTCTGCTCCTGTTTCCTTTTGCTGGGAGGCCTTGGGGTGCTTAATACGACTCCAAGAGTTTTTCAGTCATTCCCCTGCAGGACTCTCCCAGGTACTTCACTCTGCACACTAGCAGGTATCCTGACAGTCATGCCATTGCACTGGATGAGAGCTGGTAACTGCGGAAGCATTTGGACAGGGCTTCCAGCAAGCTTAGTTAGGCATTTGGGTGCCTTAGCAACATCCTCTTCCTTGAGAAATGATTCATGAACCACAGTTATGCTGGCCCCAGTGTCTCTGATGGCAGGAGTCTCCTGGCCATTCACAAGAACACTATCTTTGCAATACTCTTTAGTATTGTCTGGGATGGAATTGTAGACATGTAAGTTCTGTTGTTCCCACAGACCCAGGGACACTAAAGAAACACTGGCTGAGAGGTTCATGGTTTCCTCAGCCAGTAGGTGAAAGTTTCCACTTGCCATTGGTACTTCATCCTCTGGGGAGAAGGCTAAGGAGACAGTGTGGATCCCTGAAGGTTCACCCTTACATCTGGGGTCCCCTTTCACGTGGTCAGTGGGCCCACAAGCAAAACACTTTCCAAAGGTTTTGATAAATGGGGGTTTGGCCTGACTTCCCTCTGGTTTAGCACCAGAGGTTTCACTAGCCTGATTCGGTTTCCCAGGGGGATTACCCTTCTTATGTTTGTGGTCCTCTTTTGGAGTGGAGGTATTGGAATTCTCCTTGTTATCTTTCTTGTGCTGCTTTCCCTCATCCTTCTTCTGAGTAGCCCCAGAATCCGTGTGAGTAGCCCTGTTGGCAACCCATAAATCAGCAGACATCTTGGCCATTGAAGTAACTTTTGCTGATACCCACCAGCCAACATACCTAATTTTTTATCGCTATTGGAATCCAGCTCGTAAAATCGCCTGCTCTAATATTCTGACAGCTTACTGCGATACTTGAAGAGGCACTCTTGACCAATCCTAATTGCAGGATTATTCTGGGTGGTGATTTCAATGCCTGCCGTCTATCTCCAGCTGCAACTTTCAGATACATGCTACCCATTGACCCTAACTCAATCCCTACCATCAGAGCTAACCAATGGATTGACTACCTAGCTCAGTGGGATATCTGTATTCTAGGCTTTAACCCTCAACCCTCTCAGTTCACATGGCACAGTGACAGTAAAGCCTCCTGTATAGATTTTATTTGCATTATCCAGAAATGTATTAGGACTCTGCAGACCGGTACTGACTATAAATCCTGGCCTTGGGGATCACCTGATCATCTTTACTGTTACTGATTCCAATTGAACACTTCTTGAATGTGATCGTCCCTGCCTCTCTATACGATGGAATCCGTACTTGTGCGCTAAGCTAACTGCAATGATCAACAAACAGCTCAAGGCAAACTGGTACATCAGCACCATACATTTGACCATCCAACAAACTGAAGACAGGAACAACTACTTAATTAACCTTATGCTTAAGAAACTAACGCAAGCACAAGTAACCTCCTAGAGCCCACGTGCTCATGCACTTAGCGCGTAGATTCGGTCATTAAAACGCCAAAAAAACAAGTCATTAAGGCACTTAAAATCACTCAATTTGCTGTGTGTTTCTTTTCTCCACAACAAAAAAGTAATCTCCAACTCCTATAGAAATGCTCGCTCAATTATTATACATCATTTACATACTAGTGTTAACCAAAAGATGATTTCACACTTTTGTCGCAATGACAGTAGATCAGTATGGGCGATCCTATTTCTGACTGACTTTTGGACGACTTCTTTTTCCAACAAATTTCAAATATATGCATCAACATGTGTTTACTGTCCACAGAGGCCATGCCCACCCCCTCTGGTCACCCTTTTGATGTTCCCTTGTGCCGCCCCTTCCCGCACACAGGTGTTGCCTGTTTTGCTTGATTCTTCTACTCTGCTCCCCTCATCCCCCTCCAGCCTACTTCAGCAGGTGTCTGTCCTGATACATTCTGGTTTCACCATCACTGTCTTGTGGCCATTGGTGGATTTGACTTTTATGGACTTCATTGATTCACGGTGCATCACCCTTTCTCAACTCTCATGCTGGACTTTCTTTGCATCTTGTACTCATGGTGGCCCTGAATCATGCTGTTCCCATCTTCATCTTGTATCCTGGCTTGCAACATTATGTGTTACTACTGACTTCTGCAATAGTATTCGCTATCCCCTCTTGCTTCTCCACTCTTTTTCACTGCTTACTCTCTGTTTTCTCCTCCTCTTCCTTTCTCCCTTTTCCTATGACCTCCCCTTCTCCCCTTGCTTGCACTTACTCTATCAGAATTGTCCCTGGATCTAGTATGATAGCAACCTCATCTGTCTCCTCCCCCTCCCCTTACTTGTCCCCCCCAAAACCCTCTTCAGTGCTATCTGAAATGTCTTTAGGCCTAGTATGATAGTCGCATGTTTTGTTCCTCCCCTCCCTTTCAGTACCCCTCTCCCTCACCTTTTGTTTTTCTCCGGCTCTAGCAGAAATGTTGCCAGGCCTAGTACGGTAGTTGCCTCTTTGTTTCCATTTCCTTCCCACTCTCCCCCTCCCTTATTTCTGTATGTCTTAGCTCTTGCACTATCTGAAATGTCGTCAGGCCGAGTAGGATAGCAAATTTCACATCCTTACTTTTCATGGCCTGTAAGAATGTAATTGCATTTTCCCTTGTTCCCTCCTTTGCCTTGAAGCGCTTTGAAACAATTGTGTATATGCGCTATATAAATAAACTATCATATCATATCATCATCGTCCTAATTTTTAAAAGGGGTAATCCTGCCAAACCTGAACATTTCCACCCAATTGTATTGTTGAATGACTCAGCAAAGGTGTTTTTCTATCTTGCTTTTAAGAGAGTTGGAATTTCACATAAAACACTATCACATCCTCTCACGCTTTCAAATTGGCTTCCATAGGCAGATGGGCACTTTGCTAAATGCCACTATAATGGCCCATCTACTCGCTGAAAGTAAAACATGTAATTCTGGTCCTATATACATGGCGTCCATTGACCTGTCAGCAGCCTTCAACTGCGTGATTTGCAACTTACTATGGAATAAAATGTTGAAACTCGGTTTCCCTCCTCAACTGATTCTATTCATATCTAAACTTCATCAGAATACCACCCATTTGGTGAAAGTTAATCAACATGGTGCCTTAACCCAGCCAATATCTACATGTGTAGGCATCAAGAGGAGGTGTAATTTAGCCGCAACATTGTCCAACTTGTATCTGTGCGATATTGATAAATTATGGCAACAGGGAACCAGCTTTCCAGTCAAACTTAGGAATTTACAGCTCCACGGGTTGGCAATTGACAAAAAAAACATACTAATTTTTGACTGTACGCCATTCGGCCTGCAATTTATACTTGGTCTCTGCGCACAATACTGCCAGAATCACAATCTCCATTCTAATGCGAGCAAATCTAGAATCATAATTTTCAATAATCTCAAATATAAATCTTCATTTGAGTGGTCCATTGATGGACTTCACGTTGCACGTGCAATTTCTGTCAAATATTTGGGATATGATCTAGGCGATACAAACTCAACAACTAGTTGGAGGCCTTCGCTTCACAAGAAAATCAACCCTTTAATCTTACAAATGCGAATGGTATATAGTAAATATTGTATTTTTTTTATTTGTATTTAATCATTAAGATTTTTTACAAAACAGTTGTGCAAAAAACAATTTCGTCAGCATGAGTTCTCTGTCCAAGAAAAATCTTTGAAAGTTCTTTTGTTGGTCAGGTAACTAACGAGGGGGATTTTTGTAAAAGTAGAACAGAGTTTACATTTTTTAAGATGTTAAAGGTTGCCAGTTGCTATCGTGTTCTATCCCCCCCTATTGGTTTCGCCCAACAATTGTCTTGATCACTGAATGCAAACTCGCTTAAAATGTCCAGCAAATATAATTCTCTTAAGCCTCCAGTGCTAGCACACTCAAGGATCAGATTACGAATTGATTCCGTTGCTGATTGATCAGTACAAAAGCGGCAGTCTTTTTTCAGAGATAGAACTCTAATAGATATAATTTAATTCGTTAGTAAGAGGTTAAATCTCGCTCTCATAAGCATATCTCACGCTGGTCTTGAAGGACATTTTTTTATATAGGGCTGAATTTCATTTAATCTCCTTGTATTAGGTGGAAGGTGCTGAGTTGATTTGTTTTGGGCAGCTGTTTCTTTGGTTATAATCCAATCTAGTTCTTTCAGTTTCTTCTGAATTTTTGTTGGATTCACAAACAGAGTTTCTTCATCACATTCCACTGATGCTAAGGTTTCATAGTTCTGGATGGACCAGGACTTTAACATTTTATTGGAGCCAGTATTAATTTCTCTCGATATCAAATTGTATATCGTCTGATCTTCTGACATTTTGCATTTGCGAAATAGCATCAGGTAGTTGATTCTAACTGTGCCTTCCAGGGACATCAAGCTCAATTCCTGTCTTAACACTGCCATGGAGGTAGAATTCGGGAAGGCAAGGCTAATATTGTAAATACTCCATTTTGCCCCTAATTCATTTGTATATCTTGAAAGTAGAGGCAATTATTCTCTATGGGCTGATATGTGTTTGATCAACAATGAAACTACTCTTGATCAAATCCAAGGGTCCTTATGGAAAGAAACTTTGAGGTTAGCAAGTTTGTTACCGAATGCAATATTATGACATGAACTGGGAATCTCTGCATTGTCAGGAAGATATAATTGGCGACTACTTAATAATTTTGCCAAAATGATGTTTCCTCCTCCCAACTCACTATATGAGAATCTTGGTACTATGATAGTGGAATGAAATCCATTATCAGTTGCCAAATATTATAATGGAATGTTACATTTGCTTCTTGCAATTGATTCATATGTTGATGATCTCCAACTGAGGCCAGCACACGTAAGAAAATGAACTAGCCTGGTGTCATACGGTTGAATCGATAAGCACCTATCACAGCTATAAGCCAACAGCACAGTTTATAACAAAAAGACTGCCTTGTCAATTGTATCTTATTCGCTTTCCCTGCAATAAGGCACTAGACCTTTATCTTAGATTTAAATTGAACCAAGTTGCCACTTATGAAAGAATCTAATATTGGTATGCACATATAAGAGAGGCATCCAAGGGCACCTGTAGGTTTTCTAACAGCAAATCACAAAAATAAACAATTAAGCACCTAGTTATTGTTTGCGATTTCTTTGAACTACACAGAATTAAAATCTTTAGCCAACACAAATTTGGCATCACTGAATCTTCAAGAGACTGGCTATGGATTACATGCACGTGGGGCACTAGTACCAGTCTTGTTCTTTCATTAACTCGACTTCTTGCAATTATCAATGAAGAGCTTGCAACTAAACTACGAATACTTTTAGCGAAACCCAACTGATAAAATCATTATGTCAACCTTGTGGTTGCAGCTGCCACACATTTGCACTTAGTGAATTTAATACTATTATTCTGCAATGTATATCATGGTTATTTTCAATGCTTTTTGCATTTATCCACACTTGTCCAAAATTGTTGTTTTGAAACAATCTTCCCTTTAAACTATGCTGCATACTTACTAAGTAATGTTCATGGTTCGTTGTCTCACTACATTACCTATGCACACGCTGACTAATTGCATAGTACGATGACTATCCCTTACTTTGGATGAATTGCTATTTACATCTGCATATCGACTATCTCTAAAGTCAACTGTATTTTCATCTTAACAGTGTATTTATGCGAGATAGTTGTATACCTTATGAAAGAAATATGTTACTTTGACCTTTACTAATTTTAACTCAAAACTGTACTAATATTCTTTTTTGTACGTTATGAAATTTTGTTTAAGTAGTTTTTATGATGAATTTTCGCTGTAATTTCTATACATTTTGTATAACATAAATCTTTTTATGTTGTAAAAGTTAGTTTACAAAGTAAAAACAACTTGAATACATTTTTTCTTATAAAGATATTACATTTAAAAAGCGATAGCCATGGAACGATGTGTAGGAGCCAGAGAAGCGAAGGATGGAGGTCAACATTTTAGGACATTGCCCTTGTTTGTGCTAGAGAACATCTCTAGAGACATGGGACTGCGCAGTGTTTATGCCTTGTAGACCTTTTTACGCCATAATTCTTGTGGCCTCAGATAAGGAGACCAAAGCAAGGTCACCCCGATCACAACCAGTAGGACTGTTTTCACTGTTACCTACTTCAAGCAGGCTAGCGGGTATCACAGCATAGGTTACACAATTACAAATAAAGCTTTCTAGCTACAAGGAAAAACCAGTTCATGTAAAAATAAAATATTGACACAGTTACAAGTCAAGTTTTGAAATGGGAACATATGGGCTTACACTGGTTGCCAGTTGGGGTGGTAAACAGGGGCTAATGAAAGCATTTGGGAGGTAAAACAGATTAGAATTTGTTGAATAACCAGGTTTTTAGCAGTTTCTTGAAATGGGTGTCGGGGGGCTCTTTGCTCATGTTCAGTGGGTGTGAGTTCCAAACTCTAGGAGCTGCTGCAGGAAAGGTGGAACCTCCAACCCTTGAGCTCTAGAAGCCGGGGGTGAATAGGTGAGTGCTGGAGTTGGATCCTAGACATCTGGCTGAGGTTTTTCCAGAGAGGCATTGATTAAGATAGGTGGGGGTGTTCTGGGTGATGCATTTATGTGTGATTGTGAGTGTTTTGTGTAGTATTCTGGCTTCCATGGGTAGCCAGTGTACCTCTCTCCTAGTCTGTGAGATGTGGTCTCTTATTTGGATTCCAAGTGCTGCTCTTAATGCTTTATTTTGCAGTAATTGAAATTTGGCTAAATTGTTCTTAGTGCTGCCTAGCAGGAGTATATTACAATAGTCTACCTTAGACAGAATAAGGGCTCTTGCTAGGAGTAATGCAATTCTGTGGAGTGAGAAACTGTCGACTGAGGGCAATGAGTTTACCTGTATAGGCAGTGGATGAGGCCAGCGAGTTGACATGTTTGCTCATGGTCAGGTTTGAGTCTAGGTACACACCTAGTGTTTTGACCTGGTTTGAGATAGTAATGGGAGTACTATCTATGACAATAGATGTGTCGTCCGGGTGTAATTTTTTCAATCGAGCTGGGGAACCTACAATGAGGATCTCTGTCTTTTCGCCGTTAAGGCATAGACTGTTGGTTGCATCCAACTTTGAATGAGTGAGTAGATTTTATTTATGAGGATGGAGTCCTGCTCTAGGTTGCCACTGATTGGGATGAGTATCTGTGTATCATCCTCAAAGTTGGCATAAATTACCCCCATGGCTTCTAATGCTGCAAAGAGAAGTTTAGTGTAAGCATTGTATAGCGTAGGGGATAGGCACGACCCTTGTGGTACACCCAGAGGTACTGGGATAGGATCAGCTGCCTTTTCTCCAATGGCTACTCTGGAAGTAAATTCTGATAAAAAAGGATTTAACCCAAGTGGTTGCTTCATCTGAGAAGTAAACATTTTTTGATAATGCTAGGCATAGTTTGTAATGGTCCACCAGGTCGCACGCAGCAGACACATCTAGAAGTAGAAGGATTGATAGATTCCCTGACTCTCGGATAGCATCCATCTGATCTTTTAGATCTAGCAGTGCTGTCTCAGTGCTGTGTTTGGAGAGAAAGCCAGATTGTCGATCGCCTAGAAGGTGATGGTTTTCTAGGTGTGCTTGAACTTGGGTGTATGAAATTTTATCAATTATTTTAAGAAGGAAGGGAACTGTGGTGGTGGGCCTGTAGTTGGTGGGAATAGTGGGATCCAGTGTGGATTTTTGGAGTAGGGGCGTGACTCAGGCTTCTTTGATATCTGAGGGGATGGAATTGGTACTGAAAGATGCGCTTATGAATTTAGTGATGATAGATGCTTGAGTGGGAGCACAAATCTTGACTAGTTTGGCGGGAAAGCTGTATACTTTGCAATTTGATGGTTTGAGGGAGGCAATAGTCTTTAGTACATGGTCTTGGGTGACCAGGGTGAAGTTGAACTGGGATGCAATAACTATATTGTCAGTCAAATGTTTAAGGGGAGAGGGGCCTGTAATGAGAGCTAATAGTTTTCTTTTAATCACTATTTTGTCTTGGAGGGAGTTGCTTTTGGAGGCTAGGGCACTCTGGATGGTGGTGCACCATGCTTTACTGGCGATGGCGGGGATAGGAGGGAGGCTAAGTGTTTCCAATTCTCTGAGAATTGTGAACAGTTCTTTACTGTTGGAGGCAGCATTAGTGATACATGAATTCAAGGTGTTGGCTTTGTGGGTGATGACTGCCAGTTTATATTTTTTTCTGATTGTCTGGAACTCGTTTTTCAACTCTGTGGATGGTTATTTTCTGGTTAGGTGTTCTAGTGCTCTTTTGTTTCTTCTGAGATCAATAAGTTCATTGTTAAACCAGGAATTGCTTAATTTATCAGATCTGGACAATTTGGACTTGTGTGGCGCTACTTCATTGATAGCCAATTTCAGGCAGGTGTGGTAGAGAAGGGAGATACTGTCTGGGTTAGTATTCATTATAGGCTGTGCTTCGAATAGTTTAGCGAGGACAGGGGTCAGGTTTTCTGGTGTGAGCTTGCGTGTATTTCTAACCATGGTGGGAATAGATGGTGGAGTGGGTGAATCATGGGCTTTCGTAAGTGGTATATTAAATTTTATTAGAAAGTGATCAGGCCATGAGTTTGTTGACACGTCCTAAAGGGATAGTTTGATATTTAAGGAGAGAATCCAATATAGGATCCAGCCTTTAGCATGTGTGGGTGTGTCGACTATTCATTGCTTTGGAGAAATTACCAATGGCTACGAGCTTAACTATCATATTTGTAAAAGAGATTAGCGATTAGATGCTTACTCAATGTTATTATCCCTGATATGGGATCCCAATAAATGTCAAGGTTCTTATCCGGTATTTGCAAAATACAGGATATCTCATGCAAAAAATCATCCATATAGCACCCACAATCCGACAGGCAAACTGAGCGGATAACTCAGTTCAAAGAGCAATTTTTTAGATTTTTTTATGACACAATTTCAAGATGAATGGTCTTTGTAGCTACAATTATATGAAGTTTCATACACAAATCTCCCACATGCCAACACTGATTAGTTACTGATGCTGATACCACGGCCCATACACCCAGCTTTTCAATTTCGATTACAAAAACCTATGGAAACACAATTGCACTTAGTGAGTCGTCCACCACCTGTCATCATTGAAAACACTCTAGAATATAAGGTTCAGAAAATTCTGGACACTCAGATGTGCAGCAGTTGTTATAGTATTTTCTTTATAGGAAGGAGAACGGCCCTGAGATACAGTCCTGGGAGCCAGGGGAATTGGAACATGGTCTTCGTTTAATCAGGTAATTACCAGGGAAACTCAAACAAAGGAACATGATATCTAGGGAAGGTGGTACCTGTTAGTGATTTTGTCAGAGGGCTGTAACTAATCTTGTGGTATTCTCTTATGGTGGTAAAGTGGTATTGCATTATGATGGTAATGCCCTATGTGGTGTGACAAAACACTCCTCAAATACCTGTATTCAATTTAGGGTCAGCTCTAAACACAGATTATCAGGCTTTGTGCACTTGAAATCTTGACAGTGCTAACTGTCCCTCCAGCAACTTATCTACGAGGCTGGACTACTGCCTTGATAGCAGATCTATTCAGCTGTCAACATTCACAGCCAACATTTTGAACACACACACTCTGTGAACTACTGCCCACAAAACATCCTTTTCATGAGAGCCTTTTTCTTCTTGCCGTCATAAGCAGATTAAACCAAGTGACTCGAATGTCATTAAAATGTTTCAGACACAAAATACTTTTTTCAAAGTGTGTTTATCCTAGCAGATAATTTACCACTTGTACGCAGCAATCATTTCATGGCAATGTTCGGTAGTACGAATGTGAAAGAAGCAGTTACAAAGAAAAAAAAATAGTTTAAAGAATAAACACCATTCAATGATAATGAACTGTATCCAGTTTCCCCCGACCTTGGATCGAGAGACTTGGGATAAGCAACGCTAATAATAAAATGCCTCATTACGAGTGTGCCGGTCCGGTAAGAACGGTGTTGCTAAGCCTACCGGCACAGTTGTTACTGGACTGGCACACTCCGAGTTCTGCGGGCAAGGATTCATCCTGTCACCCGTGATCTTCAATCTTTACATGTAACCGCTCTGAACCCACTCCACTCCCCACAACATCCACATCTACTAATACGCAGATGACACTCAGCTCTATCTCAAGGTAACCTCCATTACCGTAGTGAAGGAGGGCATAGCATTCCCAAGACAATGCAGTGACATCAGACGATATATTGACTCAAAATGCATGCAGCATTTGTGAACCTAGGCACGTAAAGCAATGCCAAAACGAATTAGATAACAGGTGACAACATTTTATTACAGGGTTGTGTTTGATAAGAAATATGTTTCCGCCATTTTGAAAATTACAGCATCTGTAGAGTAAGTATGGATATGTCTGTACAGACACAAGTTCAAAGGACACCTTGACCTCATTGTCATTGACACATAATTGACTAAACATGAAACTGAAGGAGCACTCCCATTCAGTCAGTGCAGCAGAACATTTTGACATCATTCAAGGCGGTCTGGTCTGTGTACCATTGTGTCGGGTCTTGCCGGGTCTGAAGGCCACAGATCCCCGTCTTGCAGACCGTACTCCAATTTCCAAACTTTCCCAAACTCTCGCCACATCCATTAATTACTACATTATTGGAACAGTAAAATGCAATGTTATTGGCTGCTGTGTCATCATAAAAAATTCCTTGGTAGGGTTGCACTCTTAAGGAAAATGACCGCAAAACACCACCAGGACACCAGGAAATCGGGGTTCATGATCCCCACCTAGGAAGAAACACATTGTTATCAAGGCCAGAACCAACTCAATGACATCTACTTCCTTGACTGCAAGTTAAACAAGGTAAGAAAATAAACTGTGTTAAAAAATACCTTATCTTAGCCCACTACAATTACCAAACTAGGGGAACGGTCGGAGCTGGGCATGACGGACCTAATAAAAATTCCAATTTGTTGATGATTCACAAAATTCAAAAATTAATTTAATTTTTGGTATTATTTTTACAAAGCTTGTGAATTTACCAGAATGTCCAGGCAAGTTGTGTGCAGGTTGACTTTACAAAATTTTGAAGCTAAAGGAAAACTGCATTATTGTATGTTTAATTGATCACACGCTTCACTATATTGCAAGCTGGTGCAAGATAATGATATTACTGGATCTTTCCAGTCAGCAGCCTTTAGGGTGACTACATGTTACCATTTTGGAGAGCAAATCAAATGTTTTCATGGCATGTACCTCTGCCCCTACAACATTTTTCAAAATCGCTAAGTGTTGCGGTTTTCAGAAAATCCTTGAAATCAAGATTCTTATCCTAGCGCTGCTGTGTGGGATGCTTTCTGTGTGGACAGTGGGGGGCGGGTGGGGCTGCATGCGCTTGCAGGAGTGCAAGAAGCAGGCTTTTCTGTCCAAAGTATTGAAGACAACATACGGTGACAAAGTGTAGGGAAAGGATGGGAACAGCTGGAAGAAGAGAAACTGAATGATGGAGAGAGGAGACATAGGGGCCTCTAGCTACCAAATAGGGCCAGAAGAGGAAGGTATGGAGGTGCTAGAAGCCGAATGAGAGGAGACATAGAAGGGGCCTCTAACTAGCAACGAGGGCCAGAAGAGGAAGATATGGAGGTGCTAGAAGCCGAATGAGAGGAGACATAGAAGGGGCCTCTAACTAGCAACCAGGGGCAGAAGAGGAAGGTATGGAGGTGCTAGAAGCCGAATGAGAGGAGACACAGAAGGGGCCTCTAACTAGCAACCAGGGGCAGAAGAGGAAGGGCCTCTAACTAGCAACGAGGGCCTGAAGAGGAAGATATGGAGGTGCTAGAAGCCGAACTAGAGGAGACCTAGAAGGGGCCCCAAATGAGCAACTAGGGCCAGAAGAGGGTAATATGGAGGTGGTAGAATCTGAATTAGAGGAGACATATAAGGGGCCTCACATTACTACCTAGGGTCAGAAGAGGAAGACATGGAGGTTGTGGAAAATGAGTGAGTGGAGACATAGAAGGGGCCTCAAATGAGCAGCTAGGACCAGGAGAGGAAAGTTTGGAGGTGGTAGAAACTGAATGAGAGGAGATATAGAAGGGGCCTCAAATGAGAAACTAGGGCCAGAAGCGGTAGATATGGAGGTGGTAGAAAATGAATGAGAGTGAGGAGACATAGAAGAGCCTTCACATGAGCAACTATGGTCAGTAGAGGAACATATGGAGGAGGTAGAGACTGAATGAGATTAGAAATAGAAGGGGCCTCAAATGAGCAAGTAGGGCCAGAAGAGGAAGATATGGAGGTTGAAGAGACTGAATGAGAAGAGACATAGAAGAAGCCTTAAATGAGTAGTTAGGGGCAGAAGTGCAAGATATGGAAGTGGTAGAAACTGAATGAGAGGAGACAAACAAGGGGCCTCAAATGAGCAACTAATGCCTGAAGCGGAAGATATGGAGGTGGTAGAAACTGAATGAGAGGAGAAATAGAAGGGACCTCAAATGAGCAACTACATCCAGAAGAGGATGATACAGAGGTGGTAGAGATTGAATGATAGGAGACATAGAAGGGGTCTCAAACAAGCAACTAAGTCCGGAAGAGGAAGATATGGAGGTGGTAAAAACTCAATGAGCGGAGACATAGAAGGGGACTCAAATGAGCAACTAGGTCCAGAATAGGAAAATATGGAGGAGGTAGAAACTGAATGAGAGGAGGCATAGAAGAGGTCTCAAACAATCAACCAGGGTCAGAAGCGGAAGATATGGAAGTAGAAGAAACGGAATGGCAGGAAACATAGAACATGCGTCAAACGAGCAACTAGGGCCAGAATAGGAAGATATGAGGTTGTAGAGACTGAATGAGATTAGACATAGAAGGGGCCTCAAATGAAATAAATCTCTTCTTCTCATTGTTTCTCAATGATATGATATGATATGATATGGCATTTGTAACGCGCCTATACACAAGTGTTTCAAGGCGCGATAGATGATGAGGTGTTAAATCTTATTCCCAAGCACCGTATGTCTGTCACAGACTCTAGGGTCTTACCCCCCATCTGCCAACGAAAACTCTTTGCAATGTGAGTCCTTTCGCCACTAATGGAGATGATTTTTCATTTCGTAATATTAATCTCTAGATCGTTAGCAGTCATGTAGCTGTGAAGCTTACTTAGCAAGCGTTGGAGGCCGATTTGAGTTTCGTCAATCAAGACTATGTCATCAGCGTAGCAGATCATAGCTATGTCTTGGTCATTGATTTTGAGAGGAAAGTGCCTTTTGTCGTGCAGAACTCCCAGAAGGTCTGCGATGTATAACTTAATGAGAGTGGCGTCTAATGGACACCCTTGTTTGACACCTTTTTGATGATTATGTCAGTTGTTAGATCTCCCGTGTTCGATGTTATTATCTGTGTTGACGTGTCATGGTGTAAGGTTCTTATTGGTTCTAATTGCTTGTCAGGGCATTCCCAGTTTTTTAATTTGTCCTGTAATTTGTTTTGATTGACTCCGTCAAAAGCTTGACTTAGATCTATGAAAGCCAAATATAGACACCTGGTATTCCGATTTGAGCTAATTTTAAGCATTGATAAGATAAACAGATTTAGGTCAGTACCAGTTCTTTTGGTAAAACCAGTTTGACGGGGATCAATGATTCTGTTCTTGTGGGCCTAGGTTGTAAGATCGATTTGAAGATCCGAGGCGAATAATTTTCCTATTGTTGCTAACAGTAAAATCGTTCGATAGTTTTTTGGGTCATCTCGTTTTCCTTTCTTGAAAATAGTAACTGTTATACTTTTGTTCTAAGCAACAGGGATTTCTTTTTGTATCCTTATCTGCACGAATAGCATATTTATTATCTTTGCCCTATTTTCTGGATCCTTCTTTAGGTGTAGGTTTGTTAGGCCGTCAGGACCCGCGGCAGGCGAGTCCTTTAATTTCCTTATTGCCACCTCCATCTGCTTTTCGTCCATTATCGTTTTCCAGGATTTTGAAGAGTCTGCCAGAGTCTGTTCTTGGCTGTCTTCCAAGGTTCCAAAAACTTTGATGTAATGCTTAATCCATTCGGGCACTGAGACTCCACTTATTAGCCGCTTCTGATGGTTGAGTGTTAAGTTATTAAATATATACCAGTTTTCTCTTGCGTTTTTCGCAGATAAGGCGGCTAGCATTGTCTCACCTTGTTCTTGATCTCTCCATTGTTTAAAGACTTTGAGCCAATTTTTGTAATGTTGTTGCACTTTTTTTGATTTGACTTTGGCAGGATGGTCCTTTGCACCACTTTCTGATCTATCAAATTTCTCGACGTAGATGTTTTCTCCTCTCAACCAATTTTGCACTGTACTGATGTTTTGCTGTGTACGAATCCAGATTTGTTCCTGACTTTTTTGACTCATACATTTTTAGGAGTGGTTTGTAGTCTAACTGTGGGTTAGAACTATTCATTTGATATTTATATTTTTCCGTTATTCTCTTGATGTCATTTTTGGTTAGTCGTAACCGGTTTCCTGCGGAAGTTAATTCCACGCTGTTTATTGTCGAGCTCTTGGTTTGATGACTTTCCCATTGATCTTCTGACAGGTCAGCTGTAGGATATTGTGATTGCTGTCTGTTTGTGGTAACACTTCAAGACTTATTATCTTATGTAAATTGAGTTTTGAAACCCAAATATAGTCAGTTATGCAGCTCATAGTCCCATTCGTCTAGGTTTGTTTCCTGGAACGTCACTGTTTACTTGGCTATTCAACATGTGTAAATTGTTCACCATGGCCATTTCAGCCCATTTTGATGTGTCTGTGGACCCTGTTCTTAGAAGATATAAATTTGCTACTCCTTGTTTATGCAAACATTTTATGTTCAAGTCCCCGCATAAAATAATACTTAAATGCAGGTTTGATATAGAATGTTTTTCAATTACTTCCGTTACTATGGGCCTCATTACGACCCAGGCGGTAAGGGGTTTACGGCAGCGTAAACAGCGCCGACCCTTACCGCCTGAGTACGAGGTCCCTTAGCGCCATGGAGCTTTTAACACCTGCTTTTAGCAGGTGTTAAAATCCACGGCGCTAAGGGACCATGGAGTTAATTACGCCACCGTAATTTACGGTGGCGTAATTAACGCCTTCCCCACTCCCATTATGCCCTATGGGGCAAAAATGGGAATGGGGAAGGGTAAATGGGGATTGGGGACTTACCGCCCCGCCAAGGTCGGAATGGGGCGGTAAGTCCGCCAACCACCATGGCGTAAACGTAGTTTACGCCATGGTGGTAAAGTCACGGCCCAGGCGGTAACTTACCGCCTGGGTCGTAATGAGGCCCTATGTTTATTAGAGTTGAGGTGTTAATTCCAACTGGTTTCCAATAAACGTTCATCACTAGTGATCTTTCACCAGTACTCCAGTGTGTTGACTTCGACACCAACAGGGCCCATTGCATGTAGTGGTTTGGGTTCTCTGTTTTGATTAGTTTGATGCCTCTCTTCTTACGAATCAATGTCAATAATCCTGCAGATGGTCTTGCGTTGATTCCTTTGATGCAGGGTTTAGGAGGATATCATAATTTTTGCAGGTCGGCTGTTAAGGCATCCATGTTTCTTGTAAACAAATTATTGACACATGTTTAAGGTGAGGATTTATTTTGTTCAGCAGGTGTTTAAATCCCCTCGTATTCCATGAAATTATTGTCTCCTGATGGACCTCCTCCGATGTTTGCTAATTGTTTGAGGATTTTGTTGACAGTGATTTGGCTAGCCACGACCAGTGATCTCTTGACCTCTGCCTCTTGTCACTTATATCCTCTATGCGGTTAGTTTCAATTTCCTGAGTCCGGTTGTTAATCGTTATTTTGAAACTCTCTATACTGGGTACTGATCTCTAAGAGAGTTTTACCTTAGAATCATTTCTCTCTTGGCATATTGGGGGCCTTTGGCTGTAATTCACCTTGGGGTTAATATTCTTTTCATCATGATCGTACAGTTCGTAACCTCACTTGAACAATTTTGGACCTTCCTTCAGCAGTGTTTCTTTAACTTTTTGATGAGTTCAGATGGAGTATTACTCTGTCTACTCATTGTTCATCCAAGTATTCCACGACCGCTATATCATAGGTTTTTATGTTTCGTAACGGAGGCACGCAGTGCAGTAATTGTATCACATTTTGTCGGTTCAGATTTCAGTCTATTTGTATTTTTAGCTTGTCTTTGCCATCAGGGTTAGCCGTTGTCTTCTTTGACAAGCTTGACCCATGTGTCCCAACTTCTCTGCTTGGCTTTTTTTGATTCCAATTTGTCTTCTTTGTCACTTGTGGGTCTGTTTTTGACTCACTTTGTTTTCCCTCCGGATGCTGTTTTTTCTTTTGTCGTCTAGCGTCAGAAATTCAATATCATCTTCTTCAATGCTCTCAAATGAATCCTCTTCAGCGAAGCTGATAACTCCTGACTCGTTCAATGAATGGTCCAAATCATGAGGATCTGTTATGTTCCGTTCTGTGTCCTCAAGTACACTACGTTGTGTGTTGTTCTCTGTTTCCTCAATGTAGAAAGATACATCGTCTATTAAATCTTGTGAAGCATTATTTCCATCGGACACTATCATCGATCCAAAATGTTCTTCCTGTAATAACAGGGCCCTCTCTTACTTCATTGGATACTGAGGCCTCATTAGTTTCTTGATTTTTTTATTCTTTGGCAAGTATTGTTGTTTAGGAATTTTAATATTTCTCATAAATTCCCTTGCACCGGTTCCTCGATTTAGCGAGGTACCTTTTGATGATCTTTATTTTTTATCATCCTTTCCTTTGTTAGCAACTTTTAACAGACCAACATTGGCTGACCTTTTTTCTTTGTCAACTGTGTGTGAATCTTCCTTTGACCATCCCTGTGGGGGTGCAAAAACGGAATATACTCCATCAGTCTCTGTTGTAGTGTGGTATTTTTTTGCATTCTTTACTGTTATTGTGGGCACACTACTGTCAATTTCTGTTGATTATATCCTGTGTTTTGACATATCTTTGATCCCTTGATCTTGTCCGTTGCTGGTGTATTCACTTCATGCAAACTTTCTTGTCTCTTAGACGAGCTAGGAGCTTCGTTTCCATCAGTCAAGCCAGGTTCTTTTTTCTATTCCCGTTTTTGTTGGGTATAATGGTCCCATCACTTTTGCCCGATGATTTATCAGGCGCTCCCTTTAAATTCAATAGTTTACTTAACACTTTCAATGTATTCGGCGGGTTAAGTGAGTCAACAGAACGACTATTCTGTGCGTCTCTTTGTCCCATTTGTTTCATAATTGCGTTTGTTAGTTGAGTGTGTGACTCTCGATCTTTTGCTACCACTGTTTTCCTCATCCGTTTTAGAGGATCTAGTAGGGCTTGGGTCAATGTTGCTTTTTCATCTTGCTCTCCGCTAGCTAGGTCGTAGAGCCTCCTTTGCAGGCTGCTGATGTTTCCGCCTCTTGATTAAGTCGAGCTTCCAATTTTGAGGAGGTTATTTCCTGTGCTGCTAGTTTTGAATGAATTAGTGCTAGTAGTGGGTTGTTATCCTTCAAATTGTCACTTATAGTTTTGTGTAACTTTGTATATGGCGCTAGCGAGATGGACAGTGCTGCCATTACATTGTCATGAATTTGCATGCCGGCGGCAATGGAGAGATTATTTTTACCTGCATTTTGAGCAAGCTCTTCCTCCCTTGATTCCTTTTCCCCACTGTTAGTTTTTTCATTGCGACTTGCTGGTGTTCGGGATTCTTGTTCCGTTGAATTAGAGCCATCATTGTTCCTATGTAGAAATCCCTTCTCTTTTTCATGCTCCATTGACTCTGTTGTTTGTGAGGCTGTAGAAGTTCGGTTTATCAGTGATGATATGCCATGTCTGTAAAGACTTATTAGTGTGCCATTGTTTTTTTATTGGACATTTGTCGTGCTAGCTGTTCATAGCTTTGAGGTCTAGGCGTCTTTTGTCACTCCAGACTGTTTTGATATTTTAGAATTTCCGTGACTGATCTCATTGTCTAGTGTTTGTGATTTATTATGATGGAAGGCGACTCTTCTTTCCTCTGGACAAGGGTTGTCTGATATATTTTGGCTGTTTTGTTTTGTTGTCCACAATATTTGATGCATGTTGGACTAGCTTTTGCCTTTATATTCATGGTCTTAATAACGTGCTATCTCCATTCAAGTTCGCCAATCTCATCTTCTATTTAGGTTTCGTGAACACTTAAGTTCCGGCATCTAGTCTTTTTCCCAATTAAGGGCGTTGACATTTTCGCCTTTGCTCCGTGTAGTAGTTCTTCACTTGTGTGTGCGGTGACATTCCTTCCCTTTGTTTGGTTATGCCCTTTGACCTCGATGAGGACGGCTCACAGACCGCAATGGAGGAGTCATCTTTTTGCGCCTCAACCGATGTGATCACGGTTTCATTGGTATCACTAATAACATGAGGTAGGAATGATTGCTGCTTCCTAAGAGTAGATGGTTAGCGGAGATGAATAGTCGAGACCTCCTGCAGGTAAATGGAAATGTGAACGGCGACCGACAAGGAGCAGTCACATGGGCTTCAAATAATCAAAACGCAACCCTTGACTATTTCTTTGTGGATAGAGAAACGTTCAAAACAATCTCTTCGCTGAATATAATTCCAACAAGCAAAAGCGACCACAAAATACTTCGCTGAATATAATTCCAACAAGCAAAAGCGACCACAAAATACTTCTCCTTACGTGTGCATCTACAATCAAACCACAGGAAAGTGCATCGGCCTACCAAAAAAACTGGCCTTACAAGGTCGAAACGAACAATGGCCTTAACAGATTACGAATAGCACCAAATATGACATCGAAGCTCAAAAAAACCATAGAACGCTGGAAACTAACAACTAACACGGGAGTTGAATACGAAACATGTCTTTCCACTTTCAGAGTAAAAAAAAATCGGGCCACAAGATACAGCGAAAAATTCCTCGACTGCATAAATATAACTCTGAACTGGCCGAAAGAAAATCAAAGCTAGCAATAAAGATAAGAGCTCTAAACAAACTGAACACCGAGAGGGCATGTGAAGAAAGGGCAACGTTAAAAAAAGCCTACCGGAATTGGGCCAAATCTCACAGGGCCTTATTGTTTCAAAGAGACTCTGAAGAGATGCTGTCAGCTACCGCCAATAAAAACGCTAAATTCATGTGGGCCCTAATGAATCAAACAAGTGCACCACAAGGAATAGAACAGATAAACCCGATTCACGAAGGAAAATGGATCCAATATTTCCAAAAAGCGTATAGCCAAGAGATGCTAGAAGAGACGCAAATAATTACGGACCAGACTCCGTGGATCATTCCATTCGAGAAATCGGAAATCATTGTACTAATCAACAAGGCAAGCAGTTCGCGGGCACCTGGGCCCGATGGTCTAACAAACGCTATATTAAAACAATCACCTGAAGTGTGGGCCGACATGTGCTACGTACTGTTTGAACGAATCATCAAAACTAAACAAATACCGGAATCTTGGACTAAAGCGATTATTATTCCCATTCACAAAAAGGGAGATAGATGCAAGCCTGAGAACTATCGTCCAATATCTTTGTTGGACGTAATAGGCAAAATATTCGCAGGTATCCTCTTAAAGAGATTAAAGGAATGGATCATAGACTCAAGAAACTACGACCATCGGCAGACAGGGTTCGTTGAAAAAGTTGACTGCGGGCTAAATCTGCTCATACTTAACCTATTAAAGGCTAAAATCATCTGCGAAAAACAGAAACTTTACCTGGCGTGCATAGACATGGCTGCCGCCTTTGATAAAGTGGATAGACAAATCCTGTGGAAAAAGCTAAAGCAAAGGGGATGTCCTGAAGATCTCGTGGCTGCTATTAAAGCCATGCATACTGACACATGTATTCAAGTAAGGTTAAACCAAAAAGGTAACCTAACCAAACCGATCCCGACAACAAGAGGCCTAAAGCAAGGGTGCCCTATGGCAGCGATCCTTTATAACTTTTACATTCTGGAGATAAAGGACAGGCTTGTCATACCGAGAGGCTGTTCGCCTAAAATAGGCACCTCAGCAGTGGGCCATCTGTTGTACGCAGATGATTTGATCATCATAGATAAGACCCCAATCGGTTTGCAGAAAAAACTGGAAGCCCTAGAAACATACGTCAAAGAAAATAACCAAGAAATAAATCCTGAAAAATCTGAAATCCTAATAATGAAAACATCAAGAGCCAGAGAGAAAAAGTCTTTCAAATGGTATGTTGGGAATAAAGTTATTCCAATAACAACGAGCGCAAAATATCTGGGAGCAATAATAAGTGCAGACTGGAATGACCGACCGTGGATAGAGCATATAATGCGTAAAATGAGTCAACTAACGGCACAAGCGCTTATATTGAAACAAAAATTCGGAAAGTTTTCGATCCAACCAACAGTTGACTTTTATAACACAAAAGTTATTCCGTCTGTTGCCTATGCCGGAGACACAGCACTCAGAATACCATCAGAATTTTGGGGTAAGGTAGAAGCTATATTTTGGAGAAGACTAATGAGACTACCTCAATGTGTCCCAATGATTATAATACGACATGAACTGGGCTTGTACTCCTTGCAGGCCACAATTATATGGAAAGCCCTATCAACATTCAGAAAGACACTGATCAAAGACTGTCCACCTCAATATGAAATCTTAAAGGACGAAAACATAAAAGCGCAATTCTGGCCACTGGCTAGTTGGAAAGAAAAATGTAAAGATCTCTTACAGAACTTAAATATGTCTGAGGACACACTATGCAATAACCCTAAAAGGGTGAAGATTGCGTTACTGTGTGCTGACTGGGATAAAACAGAAACTGCTCGCGCCAATTCCAAATCTCACACTCTTTCAAACAATCTCAGATCAGTACCAAAAACTCTATCTACCTATCTGAAAAAGAGTGGGAATCCTATTCATCGGGATCTAATCTTACGATTTAGATTAAATATCCTAAGAACAAAAACAAATTTGAAGAAATACGGCACAGTAAGTGATAACATGTGCCGGCTCTGTGAGAAGGAAGTGGAATCTCTAAAACACTTAATAATGTTTTGTCCTGAACTAAGATTAGCAAGAGATTCATTCCTACACCCAGCATTAACTCCGACGTGCGGGGTGGATGCTGATTTATGGTGGGAAACCTTGTACGTTAACCCTAATCAGAAAACCACGAGAGCTCTTGGAATTTTTCTCCAAACGATGATGGTCAAATTGGAAAACAAACCGGAATTACACAGTGAAATAGAAAAGGTTCTCATGACGAAGGAAAAAGCATAACCTTTGATATATGCCTACACTTAGGCCAAACCAAAGAGGACTTGAATAAACAATTAAAAAGTGGCAAGTATGGGAGGAATTGCGATAGAAATATAAAGAAGACTTCAAGATATGGTTTGGCCTTGTAAGTGAGCGAAATAAGCAAAAGTTTGTATTTATTTACTCTATATGCTTAATAAAAAAAAAAAAAAAAAAAAAAAAAATTCCCTTTTTTAGGACAATCATTGTGCAGCAGATGTATCGATGCTGGTTCTGGACAATGTTCATGGTATGTGGGAGATCTTCTGTCCACTTTAGACTTTTTTTGCCCACTGTCATTAGGCAACAGAATACTACCAGTGTCAATGTTTGGGTCAGAGCTGTGGGGTTTCCCAGAAGAGATATGTCTTTGACTCCATGAGTTTCAATAATAGTTAGTCGTACAGCCTGCCCTTGAGCACTTGAAGCGCTATATCCTGCATTAGACTCACGGCATGTGGTTTCTCACTTTAAGCCTTGTCGCGATCCTCTCCCCACTCAGGCTTTTCAATGCCGTCGATGGAATCGGAGTCGCCTGCTTCAATGAATACTGCTTCGTCCTAGTAATGTTCGTGTGCCATGGCTTGTGTACCTGATTCATCTTAAGTCCTGTATCACACATGGGACTGTTGTGATAACAATGTTGGCCTCTTGTTGGCTGCTGTCTGCGGTAAGAGAGGTCGAAGATGTCGCAGCACAGGTCTCAGTACCCCTGTAGCCACTAGGTAGAGAAATGTTCTGTTGCAACTCAAAGTGGGACCCGACTTCATGAAGTTCTGCGTCGGCCACATTTGGAGCGGGTACCCTGCTGCTCGCAACATACTCCTCGAGTCTGGTGGGACCCGCTGTCCTGTTCTTCGTCTGTGTAATCAAGTTGGTGCTAACTTCGCTTATCATCGTTTCCCAATGGTAGCTCTGGGAGTGTAGATGGAGCTCTGGGAGTGTAGATGGAGCTCTGGGAGTGTAGATGGAGCTCTGGGGGGTGTAGATGGAGCTCTGGGAGTGTAGATGGAGCTCTGGGAGTGTAGATGGAGCTCTGGGGGTGTAGATGGAGCTCTGGGAGTGTAGATGGAGCTCTGGGAGTGTAGATGGAGCTCTGGGAGTGTAGATGGAGCTAGAGAGGGCATAGAGCTGGGCGCATGGCCATGATTGGCCTTGATCTTCATCACGCCATCACACACATGCCTTACCTTTATTTATCAGTGAAGGCAGCTGTGACTCCCGTGGTTGTAGCGGTCGCAGCTTTGCTATCGCGTTTGGTCTCTCACTTGTGGTGGAGGGGTCTCCAGCCGCCCTGGTCCGGGCTTCCATGCTCTTTCCTGGGCTCCCCCTCTGACGCACACACCTACAGGCTATGGCACGCTGTGAACATGGCGTGAACCGCTCACACTCCTGCCACACTCCCATTCGACGATAGAAAATGAAAGTAATAATACATTCAACTGTACAGTATCCAACAGCAAATCTGCTTCCAAAAGCCGGGCTGCGACAGGAAATGGAATCATGGTCTGAAGGGCGTACATGCTCCGCAAGGTACAGAATATGAGCTACTCGATGCTTTTTGTAGATCGAGTACCGTAGTGGGCAACATACATGAAAAAGCAGCAAAGCAGCAGCACTCAAATACAGAACAAAGACAGAACCGATGAAACAGTACCAGCACTTTGCAGTGCAGTAATCAGATATTGAACAGCTGCAGAAAAGGACGCCTGATGCGTCCAGATGTGCCCAGACTGCTGAGACTTCCTCTCGATGCCTCTCAGTGGCTCTGTACGCTCCGCGGATTTTAGGGGCTCAAGTGCAGGACTCCACCGTCGCTTCAACAAACACTGTAGAAAGACTGCAATTCGCAGTGTTACCTGCTGAGACTGCCTCTCAGTGCAGAGGTGGTAGAGACTGATTGAGATTAAGCGTTGAAGGGGCCTCACATAAGCAACTAGGGCCAGTGGAGGAAGATATGGAGATGGTAGAAACTGAATAAGTGGAGACAAAGAAGGGGCATTAAATGAGCAATTAGGAGCTCTCTTCCTTCTTACTGCTACTCTCCTCCCCCCATTGCTACTCTCCTCCTCCCACTACTACTCTTCACCATCCTACTACTACTCTCCTCCTTCCTACTATTACTCTCCTTCTCCCACTACTGTACTCATCCTCCCACTGATACTTTCCTCCTCCCACTGCTGCTCTCTTATTTCCTACTACTAGTCTCCTCTTCCCACTGCTACTCTCTTCTTCCCTACTACTCTCATCATCCCTACTACTACTCCCCTCCTCCCACTGCTACTCTCCTCCTCCCACTGCTACCCACCTCCTCCCACTGCTACTCTCCTCTTCCCACTGCTGCTCTCCTACTCCCTACTGCTAGTCTCCTCCTCCCACTGCTACACTCCGGCCCCACTACTACTGCCCTCCTCCCTATTACTACTCTCTTCATACCACTGTTACTCCCCTCCTTCCTACTACTACTCTTTTCCTCCCACTGCTACACTCCTACTCCCACTGCTAGTCTACTCCTTCCACTGCTACTCTCCTCTTCCCACTGCTACTCTCTTCTTCCCCACTACTCTCATCATCTCTACTAATAATCTCCTCCTCCCACTGCTACTCTCCTCCTCCCTCTACTACTCTCCTCATCCCTATTATGACTCACCTCCCACTACTTTTCTCTTCCAACCCACAACTACATTCCTTCTCCCTACTTCTATACTCGTCCTCCAACTGTTACTCCCCTTCTCCCACTACCACTCTCCTCCTTCCTAATACTTCATTCCTCCTCCATACTCCTACTCTCCTCCTCCCACTACTACTCTCCTCACCCACTATAACTCTCCTCCTATCTACTACTACTCTTCTCCTCTCACTACTATTCTCCTTCCGACTACTCTCCTCGTCCCTACTATTACTCTCCTCCTCACCACTAATACTCTCCTCCTCCCACAGCTACACTCCTCCTCCCTCTAATACTCTTCTCTTTCACTACTCTCCTACACCCAATGCTACGCTCCTACCCACACTGCTACTCTCCTCCTCCGAATACTACTCTCCTCCCACTGCTACACTCCTCCCACTCCTATTCTCCATCTCCAAAAACTACTCTCCTCCTCCCACTACTACTCTCCTCTACATTCCTCTTCACACTGCTACTCTGCTTCTTGTGCTACTACTCTCCAAATCCCACTTCTACTGTCCTCCAACTGCTATACTCCTCCTCCCACTGCCACGCTCCTCTTCATATAACTACTCGCCTCCTCCTACTACTAATCTCCTTATCCTTACTACTGCTCTCTATATCCTGCTGCTACTTTCCTCCTCCTTCTACTACTATTCTCCTCGGCCCCTACTACTACTCTCCTCCTCCCGCTTTTACTCTCCTCCTATCTACTACTACTCTCCTCCTCCCACTGCTATTCAACTCCTCCTAGTACTACTATTCTCCATCCTACTACTACTCTCTACCTCCCTACTACTACTCTCCTCCTCCCACTACTACTCTCCACCTCCCTACCACTACTTTCCTCCTCCCACTGCTACACTCCTCCTCCCAATGCCACTCTTCTCCTCCCACTGCTACTCTCCTCCTCCCAATGCTGATTTCTTACTCCCTAGTACTAGTCTCTGCCTCCCACTGCTACACTCCTCCTCCCACTACTATGCCCCTCCTCCCTATTACTACTCTCCTCCACCCAATATTACTCTCCTCCTCCTTACTACTCTCCTACTCCAACTACTAC
Organism: Ambystoma mexicanum; assembly: GCF_040938575.1. NCBI lineage: Eukaryota > Metazoa > Chordata > Amphibia > Caudata > Ambystomatidae > Ambystoma > Ambystoma mexicanum. The sequence goes on along the minus strand of NC_090925.1, from coordinate 8,356,084 downwards.
TCTCCAATTTCCTACTACTAGTCTCCTCCTCCCACTGCTAGACTCCTACTCCTACTGCTACTCTCCCCCGACTACTACTCTTCTCATCTCCTCTCTGCTACTATTCTCCTCATCCCACTGCTACAACCCTACTCCCACTGCTACCATACTCCTTCCACTGCTACTCTTCTCTTCCCACTGCTATTTTCTTCTTCCCTACTACTCTCATCATCCCTAGTACTTCTCTCCTCCTCCCACTGCTACTCTCCTCCTCTCACTACTACTCTCCTCATCCCTATTATGACTCAGCTCCGACTACTTTTCTCCTCCAAACTATTACTACTCTCCTCCTCCCTACTACTATTCTCCTCCACCAACTGCTACTATCCTCCTTCCACTACCACTCTCCTCCTTCCTAATACTTGACTCCTCCTCCATATTCATACTCATCTCCTCCCACTTCTACTCTCCTCTCCCACTACTACTCTCCTCCTATCTAATACTACTCTTCTCCTCCTACTACTACTCTCCTCCTCCAACTGCTATTCTTCTCCTCCCACTACTACTCTCCTTCCTACTACTTTCCTCCTCCTCCCTACCACTACTCTCCTCCTCCAACTGCTACTCTTCTAATCACTGCTACTACTCTCCTCCTCCAATTACTACTCTCCTCCTCACCACTACTACTCTCCTCCTCCCACTGCTAGCTACACTCCTCCTCCCACTAATACTCTCCTCCTCCCTACTACTACTATCCTCTTTGAACTATTGCTCTCCTCTGACATGCTACTACTCTCCTCCTCCCACTGCAACACTCCTACTCCCACTGCTACTCTCCTCCCCCCCACTGCTACTCTCCTAGTCCCTACTACTCTCCTCCTCCAACTGCTACACTCCTCCTCTCACTACAACTCTCCTCCTCCAACAACTACTTTCTTCCTCCCTACTATAACTCTCATCCTCCCACTGCTGCACCGCTCTTACCACTGCTACTGTCCTCCCACTACTACGCTTTGTCTCATCTACTACCCACCTCCTCCCACTGCTAAACTCCTTTTTTCCACTGCTACTCTACTCCTCCAACTCCTTTTCCCCTCTTCACACTACTACTCTCTTCCTCCCCACTACTGCTCTCCTCATCTCTTCTACTACTCTGCTCCTTCCACTGCTACTCTCCTCCTCCCACTACTACTCTCCTCATTTCTACTAATACTGCCCTCCTTCCAATACATAGTTCCGACTTCCTACTACTATTCTCCTCCTCCCTACTACTACTCTCTTCCTTCCACTACTACTCTCATCCTCCTGCAACTACTCTCCTACTGCCTTCTACTACTCTCCTCCTCTCTTCTTCAACTCTACACATCCCACTGCTACACTACTCCTCCCACTACTACTCTCTTCCCCCCTAATACTACTCTCCGCCGGGAAGGGCAGGAGCTCCCACCGTCACCTGCCGTCGACAACAACAACGAGACCGTGTCCTAGAAGCCTTTGCCCAGCTGCTCCGATGTCGCCCCGCTGCCTGCAATGGTAAACAAGTCAGCTGTGGTGTGCATACCACGCTTGAAGGGTCTGATACCCTTTGGTAATACCATTAAGCCTCGTGTTCCCAATCCGACACTCTTGTTATCACAGATGTCCTCCGTATCCCTCACAATCAACCACGAGAGTCGGGGTTCTAAGATCCGCTCTCCGTGATTGTTGATATGGTTGCCTAGCAACCAGTAACAAGAAAGAGCAGTCCACTCTGATTGGGCCTGTGTGCCTTTTAATTCAATAGGCTGCCGCCAGATGGCGTCAGCTGGCCTGCAGGAACATGGCCTACTCCTGTCTTTGCCTGTCCTTGCCTAACTATTCCTCATTCACCAATTACGCCTCCTCATCCCGCGGTGATACGCCTGCGGACCCCGCCTCACACCTAATCTGACTTTTGCCCTCCCGGTCGCTCTCTTGGCACATGGTCTCGGTGGCCGTTGATGCAATGCCCCCTCCAAGATACGACCCATGCCGTGGCCAAACACGGCGTGTCCCTGTAATGAGCCTTGGACTTGATTGTTTTCTCACCTATTTGCAACCTCGCTGTGCTGAGCTTAACCCAGAGCCAACTGTACTAGCTATCGAATGCCTTGCCCATGCATGCCTGTTTGCCTCATATGAAAACTCTGGTGCTAAATTTCCATGTTGGTACTAGCACATTACTCTCCGTAATGCGCGGTGCATGTTCTCAGCGCTACTAGTATAGGATGATGTGCGTCCCACTACCAAACCCTGTTGCACAACATCCCATTCCCCACTTATAGCACACTACAAATGCTGACTCTAAATGCTGTTGCATCTACTGCACACAGCTGTTAAGCATTTATACCAGTATGATTCTGCCGCCTCCATACGTTTATTTGATGTGACTTTCCGCTGAGTGCTACACAGTCTGATACCTTGCCTGTATTGCACACCGCTGTGACTATCCTGATCTTAGCCTACTCTGACCATACTGAACCCAGCCTATTCTACCTACACGGCCCATGCTGAACCTAGCCTATGTGAACCACTGAGCCGAGTCTTTCTCATATAAACTGTTGTAAACCTACCTTCTGGGCTGACTTAGCGCTAGCCAACTTGGCACCAGTTATAGCCCACCTGATCCAATCTACTCAAGCCAATAATAACTGTAGTACGATGTATATCAGCAAAACCCTGTTGTTATCTGCACCATTGCTGTTCATATAAATACTCTTGTTAACCATGGATCAAATTAAATATGCACCCTGTCTCAAATTGAACAGAAATACCAGGCTCCGAGCTAGACTCCCTTCCTTCTACGAACCCAAAATGGCTAGCAACACTTACTCAAACTGCCACACCAACCCTAAATACACTACTCCGCATACGGCGCAAGCTCACATGCAAAATATTTCAGGTGCCAAAATGAAAGAACACATACCTGCAACTTTGAAATCCCAGAGATCACCTAATACAACTACGATAGCTGGAGCACTGATTAATGACAGATCTGTCATGGCTCATGCCATAGAACTAGCCGATATTCTAACATCTGACAACCTCGACCTCCTAGCGGTCACAGAATCCTTGCTGCATGAGGCAGCAGGCCCAGCCCTTACACTAGCGATACCAGAAGATTATCAACTCTTAAGAATGGACAGAGGAGGTGGCTTAGCCATCATTGCTAAAGCTAACCTGGACTAAAGACTATCCACTCTACCCCCACTAAAATCCTGCAAACTACTCTTGGATAAACTGCCTATATCCCCATGCCACACTCTAACCATCTACCTCATACATAGGCCACCAGGACCCATAGGCTCATTTGAAGAGGACATATCTAGCCTCTTAGCTAACAATATAAAAGACTCATCCCAGATAATTATCCTATGTGACCTCAACTTAGGATTCAATGATCCAGACGACAAACAAGCCCAAGCGATAGCCAACATGCTTGAAGAACATGGCTTTATCCAAAAAGTTCTCTCCCCTACTCATGATAAAGGCAGGACCCTAGTCTGGGTAGCCACCCTAAACTGCCCAACCTCCATCACTAAAATCACACCCCAACTTTGGACTGACCACTATTTAATTGATTTCAGCTTAACACTTAACAAACAAATAGATAAAGATAAAAACATGGCACCTTCTCTTCCCACTAGATCAAAGAAAAATATCTCACCTGACAACCTCCTACCTCTCATCCTTCCTGTGATTAATGTCCTGCCATGCAACTCTGACCCAGATACCCTGGTGGGCGCCTACAATGACATTATGGCTAAGGCTCTAGATACTATTGCCCTACCTAAGGTACGAAAAAGTAAACAACAGACTCACCTTAATACCTGGTTCACCCCTCACCTTAAAGAACTTAGATTGGAAAAAAGGAAGTTAGAAACCACATGGCAACATTCCCCAATGAAGGAAAATAAACTAAAACTAAAACTCTGTGCCAATAACTACAAGAAAGAAATTATGCAAAGAAATAGAGAAGTCTACGAAGACAGAATTTCAAAAGCATGTTCCAATATTAAGGAATTATTTGCGATCCTTCGGGAACTAGAAGTGCCCATATCTCCACCAGATAACGTACTCAAAGACAAAGAATGGTGCACTAGCATTCAAAATGCCCTAGCTAATAAAATAAAAACACTACAAACTAAAATTACAGTCAAAAAAGCCTCTCTCCCCTTCGCTGAAACACTAACTGCCACCACTCCTAATGATAAGCCTGTTTTAGCTGCATTTAAATTCTCCAAAGTGTCCATTCCGGAAACTGAAAAAAAAAACATTGCATCCCTAAAACTATCAAACTGTAAAGGTGACAACTGTCTGGGCCAAATAATTAAGGATGCGGCTAGAGATTTAGCCCCTTTTATATCTAAACTCACTAATGCCTACTTCTCTTCCAACACTGTACCAAGTAGCTTAAATGAATCCTGTGTTTACCCCTTCTAAAAACAAACAAACCTTAGACCCTTCGATCCCCACAAACTACAAGCCTATCACAATGGTCTCATTCCTCTTCAAAATAATAGATAGAGTGGCCTATCTTCAAATTCAGAAGTATCTCGAGTCCAACCAACTTCTAGGCTCCCGTCAATCGGGTTTTAGACACCAGCGCAGTACAGAGACCGCTTTAATTGACCATAAAGCTCAAATTGACGAGCTCAATGACAAAGGAAACATAGCTATGCTACTCCTCCTTGATCTGTTCGACTTGGTGGACCATACAGTATTATGCAAACACCTAGCATCGGTGGCCCACTTCTCAAGTGAAGCTATAGCCTGGGTCCAGTCCTTTCTAGATAACAGAAGTATGCAAGTCTTCTCCACCTCTGCATCAGCAGACCCAATCCAACCAACATGTGGCGTCCCTCAGGGATCATGTACCTCACCAACCATGTATAATATCTTTACTAAGCCTTTATTTGACAAATTGGACAGACTGGGTGTCACGTACACTAATTACGCAGACGACATCCAGATCCTCATTCCCCTTTCAAGCAATTTTACCTCAGATACAGCCTTAGTAAATGAAATGTACATCCTCATTCAGGCATGGATGGCAACCCATGGCCTCTGCCTGAATTACGACAAAACAGAGATCCTGATTCTTGGCTCGTCCAATAACCTAAAAAAACTGGACACTAACTATAGCGCCATTAATATTGATGGCAACACTATTAAAGTCGCTAAAGAAGTGAAGACAATTGGCTTCCATGTGGATGCCACGATAACCCTAAAAACAAGGTAAACTCCCTGACCTCATCCACCGCTTACACTTGCAAATTAATCAGAGCATTTAGACCCTTCCTCTCACTAGCAAGCTGCATTATCTTAGCTAATGCCCTCATCCTATCAAAATTGGACTATTGTAATGCACTATATATAGGAGCCAACAAATACATCATCAACAAACTACAGACATTGCAAAACAATGCACTCAGAACGGCTCTGAACCTCCCTACTAGAGAGCACATATCCAGTGCTCGGAGAAACCATCACTGGCTGAAAATTAGCGAAAGGATCATCTTCAAAACTGTGTCATTAACATTCAAATGTCTTAACAATGCTGCCCCTCCACACCTGAAGGAAAGAATAACCAGAAAAACTTCTGAACGGCCTTCTCGGACACCCAATTCCCACTGCCTCCAAATACCTAGATTTAGACTAAAAAAACAGGAGCTAACAGTGTCCCAGTAAAAGCAATGGAATGCCCTCCCAATAAAAGCAGCCCAGCAATGGAATGCCCTCCCAGTTGAGCTCAGAAGGGATCAGTCTTACTTCAGTTTCAGACACAACACCTGCTCCTGGTTACGCCTTAACGACCACTAGTCTAATGAATGTTGCTGTATGTTTACGTGTATACCTATTACCTGTACCTACCTGCAACGACATCTGTATTTTCTGCTCCTGACTATACCTGTAACTAAGCTGTAAGAATTCTTGTGATGTGCGCCCAGCTCCCTAAGGGTTTGGTGTGCCCTACAAATAAATAAACAAACAAACAAACAAATTACTACTCTCCTCCTCCCCACTACTACTCTCCTCCTCCCATTCCTATTCTCCCCCATCCTACTACTATTCTCCTCCCCCAACTACTACACTCCTCCTCCCTACTACTACTCTCCTCCTCCCACTGCTACACTCCTCCTCCCACTGCTACCCTTCTCCAACTACTATTCTCATCCATCCTGCTACTACTATCCTCCTCTCACTGTGACACTCCTCCTCCCACTGCTACTCTCCTCCTCCCACTACTAATCTCCTCATCCCTACCACTACTCTCCTCCTCACACTGCCACACTCCTCCTGCCACTGCCACTCTGCTCTTTCCACTGCTACTCTCCTAGTCCCCACTACTCTCCTCCTCCAACTGAAACACTACTTCTTTCACTACAACTCTCCTCACTACTCTCCTCTTCCTATTATTACTCTCCTCCCCTATTATAAATCTCCTCCTCCAACAACTACTTTTCTCCTCCCACTGCTAAACTCATCCTCCCACTGCTACTCTACTCTTCCCACTCCCTTTACCCTCCTCACCACTGCTACTCTCCTCCTCCCACTACTATTCTCCTCATCCCTAATACTACTCTTCTCCTCCCTACTACGACTCTCCTCTTCCTCCCACTGCTACACTCCTGCTTCCTACTACTATTCTCCTCCTCTATACTACTGTTCTCCTCTGCCCACTACTACTCTCCTCTTCACCACTGCTACTCTCCTCCTCCCACTACTATTCTCCTCATCCCTAATACTACTCTCTTCCTCCCTACTATTACTACTCTCCTCCTCCTCCTCCCACTGCTACACTCCTGCTTCTTACTACTTATTTCCTCCTCCATACTACTACTCTCCTCCTCCATACTACTACTCTCCTCCTCCCACTACTACTCACATCCTCCTGCAACTACTCTCCTACTCCCTATTACTACTCTCCTACTCAATACTATAACTCTCCTCGTCCCACTGGTACACTACTCCTACTATCTCTTCCTCCCTACTACTACTCTTCTACCACTGCTACAACTACTCTCCTACCACTGCTAGCCTTCTCCTCCCTACTATTAAGTTCCTCCTCCCACTGCTACACTCCTCCTCCAACTGCTACACTCCTCCTCCCACTGATACTGTCCTCCACTCACTACTACTCTCTTTCTCCCTACTACTACTCTCCTCATCCACACTACTACTCCCCTCCTTGCACTGCTAATCTCCTCATCTCTACTACTACTCACCTCCTCCCACTACTACTCTTCTCCTACATACTACTACTCCCCTCCTCCCTACTACTACCCTCTTCCTTCCCACTGCTGCTCTCACCCTCAACTACTACTATCCTCCTCCCACTACTACTCTCATTCTACCACAACTACTCTCCCCCTACCTATTACTACTCTCCTCCTCCCTACTACAACTATGCTCCTCCCACTGCTATTCTCCTCCTACCACTAATACTCTCCTCCTTCCTACTACTACTTTCCTTCTCCCTACTGCAATATCTTCCTCCCACTACTACTGCCCTCCTCCCACTGCTACAATCCTCTTCCCACTGCTACTCTCATCCCACTACTAGTCATGTCCTCCCTGCTACTACTCTCCTCCCCAACTACTACTCTCCTCCTCCCTATTACTACTCTCCTCCAACCCACTGCTATTCTCCTCCTCCCACTATTATTCTCTTCCTCCCCACTACTACTCTCCTCATGCCTACTACTACTCTCCTCCTCCCAGTGCTACCTTCCTCATCATCCTACTACTACTCTCCTCCCTACTACTCTCTTCCCCTCACTAGTACTTTCCATCTCCCTATTGCATCTTCCTCCAACTGCTACACTCCTCTTACTTCGACACTTTTCATCCCTACTGCTACTTTCCTCCTCCCACTGCTACGCTCCTCTGCCCACTGCTACTCTCCTCCTCCATACTACTTCTGCCCTCCTCCTACTGCTACTCTCCTACCACTACTACTGTCCTCCTTCCCGCTACTGCTCTCCCCCTCCCACTGCTGCAATCCTGCTCCCACTGCTACTCTCCTACTCCACCTACTAATCTCTTCCTCGCTACTACTACTCTCTGCATCCCTAGTACTACTCTCCTCCTTCCAATGCTATTCTCCTCCCACTACTACTATCCTCATCCTTACTACTACTCTCCTCTTCCCATTACTACTCTCCTCCTACATATTAATACGCTCCTCTGCTCTACTACTACTCTCCTCCTCCCTACTACTACTCTCCTCATCCTTCTGCTAGATTCCTCTTCCCACTGCTACTCTCCTCCCACTATTACACTCCTCCTCCATGCTACTACTCTCCTCCTCCTACTGCTACAGTCCTCCTCCAAATGCTACAGTACATAGCTACTATCCTCCTCCTACTACGACTCTACTCCACCTACCATTCTCCTAATCCTTACTACTACTATTCTTGCTCCACTGCTACTCTCCTCCTCCTCCCACTACTACTCTCCTTCTCCCAATAACTACTCTCCTCCTCCCACTGTTACTCTCCTCCTCCCACTACTATTCTCCTCCCCTTAACACTCTCCTCTTTTCTACTACTACTCTCTACCTACCAATACTACTCTCCCCCTATGTACTACTGCTCTACTCATCCCACTGTGAATCTCCACCTCCTGCTACTCTCTTCCCACTACTACTCTCCTCCTCCCTACTATGACTCACCACCTTGCACTGCTACCACCTCCCCCCACAGCTACTATCCACCTCCCACTGTTACTCCCCTCCTCCCAGTACTACTCTTCTGCTCCCTACTACTACTCTCCTCCTCTGACTGCCACACTCCTCTTCCTACTGCTACTCTCCTCCTTGCTCTACTTCTCTCTTCCTCCCTACTACTACTGTCCTCCTCCCACTGCTATACTCCTCCTCCCTACTACTACTCTCTTCCTCCCACTTCTACACTACTCTTCCCACTGCTACTCTCCTCCCACTACTACTCTCTGCCTCTCTGCTACTAACCTCCTCCTCACCCTACTAAACTCCTCCTCCCACTGCTACTCTACTTCTCCCACTGCTACTAACCTCCAAATACTACTCTCTTCCTCCCTAATACTCTCCTCATCTCTACTACTACTCTACTCCTCCCACTGATACTCTCCTCTGCAAGATTACCCAAAAAAATGAAAAGTATGGGAAAAATAGACAGAGACGAAAGCAGCCAACAGCAACCGAGACCACAAACGAACATTCCCACTCCTGACTACACCAGAGCTGACAGAAACTGGAGCAAATCACCACAAGCATATCAGTCACGCAGAGATGATCGACCGATTAGAAGAACTTACGATTTGGAAAATTCGTCCACAGAAACTGCATCTCTAGAAGACTCAACGCTCTCCAGTTCATAACAATCAATGCACCTGGGATACACGTGGTCACTTTGTTCGTGGAATACCAGAGGGAATTTGCATCTTTTTACAAACCCCTCTACAGACCTGGAACAATACCAAATTATATGCCTCCAGGAAACTTGGCTCAGCGAACCTCCAGTCTGTGATGGTTTCCTCACATTTCTCAATCCAGCTATTGTTCAAAAACAAGGAAGACCAGCATCAGGCCTCCTTACCCTAATCAAGATAAACCCCCACTGTAAAGTATTGAGTTCTGAAAATATCAATCCCTGGATCCAACTTACAAAACTTTTCTGTACCAACACTTATCTATACGGAAAAACCAAAAAGGACTCAATATTTGTTATTCTAAATCTGTACTGGAACCCTGCAGCAATATCAACGGAGGCATTCATCGACGGTGTGTTCCTGGAAATTGATAAGGTCACGACAAACCATCAACTACTAGAAATAATAATATGTGGTGACCTAAACATAAAGTTATACAACCAGAACGGGTCTCTCCAAACTCACTCACACCTCTCTCCGAAAGCAAGCAGCTGGATGAACGAAATTACGAACTGCAACCTCAGCCTTTTGAACCACGCAAAGAATAACCCTGCAGCCTATATCCCAACCTGGACTAGAGGAACATCACATGCAATCCTTGACTATATATTCCTATCATACAATCTACATGAATCTGTCACAAAAGTGCAAACGGTAACAGCTGACAAAAGCGACCACAATCAACTCACTGTCCACTCTCACTCAGCAACCCAACAATGTGAACCAGCACCATCAATCTTCGCAGAACTTGATGGTACTACATCAAGACTAAGGATCCCACAACCAGCCAGGGTAATTTTACCAAAGAAATTTCAAGATGCCTCTCTGACAGACTCTGAGAAACTTAATTATGAATGGATTCTACTTCCTTTTCGACAAACACTCAAAAATCGCCCTCAAATAGATCACCGCCATGCATACAACCAAGAAATAGCAGAGAAGAAAAAATGCCTAAACCGATCAATACGACAGCTAAAGACAACAACATCTGCGGAAAACACGAAGCAGATTAAAAATCTGAAACAGAATTATACCAACTGGACAAAATCCCAACAAAAAATCCTCCAACAAGCCGATGCAGAAAACATAATGAAATTACACAAGACTCATAAAACCAGAGAGCTTTGGAACCTGCTCAACGACAATATGCAAAAACAGCACAAATTAACAGCAAACGTGCCGCAAGAAATTTGGATTACGCATTTTCTGACCATTTACAGAGCTCGAAAAACACAACTCCAAAATCAATTGTCTCCGAAGGAACACACCTGGCACGTAAATGCAGACTTCGAAGACTTCATGCAGCTTATCAAAAACCTGAATATGTCTAGAGCGGCTGGCCCTGACGGACTATCTAACGCTGTTATCAGACAAGATCCATCTGCCTGGGCGAACTTCATGTGCCATATTACAACCTTGGTAAACACACTCCATCGAATACCAAACTCCTGGAGGTCGGCAATAATTGTCCCAATCCACAAGCAAGGACCGAGAGAAGATCCTCAAAACTTCCGCCCAATTGCCCTATTAGATCCGCTAGGGAAGCTATTTGCCTCAGTACTTCTGAAACACCTAACCACATGGGCACAAGAAAACGACAAATTTTCAATCAGGCAAACAGATTTCACGGCTAATGTCAGAACTAATCTCAATCTGATACTACTTCTATTACTAAAGCATGAAGCCATCAATTCCAACACTACAATATACGCAGCATTCATTGACTTAAAAATGGCCTTCAATGCGATCTCATGCCAAAAATTATGGTCCAAACTCAGAGCATGGAACTGTCCACCGAACATCCTTGAACGAATCATCCTCCTCTATTCAGATACCAACATAAAAGTGAGATTATCGAAACAAGGAGCTACAACTGATGCAATACCAACAGCAAATGGCCTAAAACAAGGCTGCCCTCTAGCTGCGACTCTCTACAATCTGTTCACGGCCGACATTGAACAAGATTTAATATCCAACAAAATCAACCCACCAAAAAAAAACTCCATACCAGTTCCTGCTATGGCATACGCAGACAATATTGTCTTGTTGGACAAAACACCCACTGGATTACAATCATCTCTCACAGCTCTGAATAGTTACATGGAAAAAAATTAACTAACGATCAACATTGGAAAAACCAAGACAATGGGCCTCATTACGCGGTAGGCGGTAAGGGTTTACTGGTACCGGTATTTTACCGGTACCGGTCAACCCTTACCGCCTTACTACGAGGTCCCTTTGCGGGTTGGAGAATTTAACGCCTGCTTTTTGCAGGCGTTAAAAATCAACTTGCAAAGGGACCAGGGAGCTAATTACGGTACCGAAATTTGAATCCTTTGAATCCTTTGTACAATGGAAAAGATTCGACATTTTCCGGAAAATGCTCACTGATCAAAAAACTCCAGCTATTCAAATTCTCGAGCTCAAGATAACACCTTCAACACCACGGTATTGAAAAAATGGAAACAATCAATGAGGAACGAAATGGAAAGTGAAGACATCACAGAAGAACTACTAACCCTACGCCAACAATATGCAAAAACGAAGCTCCTTCAGAACGACTGGATAAAGACTATTCAAAAGAAAAGCATCTACAAACAGAACCTCCAGTACAACAAAGATAACAGGAAATTCATGAGTTACCACCATACCAGTAACTCTTTCCGGACCAGACTAGAAGAACAATATTCATAAGACTACGCCTGAACATTCTACCCACAAATTCATATCTTGAGGGCACAAACAACTACTGCTGCTTTTGCAAGGACCATGCGATCCCGGAAACCATTTTTCATCTTGTCATGGAATGCTAATCGTTCTCACCTCAGCGTAAACAATTTGGAGCGTTCTTCCAACTTTCAGCACAACAAATGAACACTCAAGAAAGATGGGCCGCCCTACTCAGTGGACATAACAACAAATATACATATACAATCACTCTTTTTTTAAGCTCTATATTTAGAAACGATGAAACGATGAACAAGTTTACAAACAAACTAAATCATCAAAAAAAAATACTCTCCTCCTCCCACTACTACTCTCCTCCTCTCTACTACTACTCTCTTACTTCCACTGCTACTCTCCTCCTTCCACCTACTATTTTACTCCTCCCTATTTATACTCTCCTCCTCCCACTACTACTCTCATCCACCCACAACTAGTCTCCTCATACCTACTACTACTTTCATTCTCTGTACTACAACTCTCCTCCTCCCACTGTTATTCTCTTCCTTCCTACTACTGATCTCCTTTTCCCTACTACAACCCTCCTCCCACCGCTACTCTCCTCTGATGACTACTCTCATTCTCCCTGATACTACTCTCCTCTTCCAACTACTGCCCTCCTCCTCCCACTACTACTCTCCTCCTCTCTACTACTACTCTCTTACTTCCACTGCTACTCTCCTCCTTCCACCTACTATTTTACTCCTCCCTATTTATACTCTCCTCCTCCCACTACTACTCTCATCCACCCACAACTAGTCTCCTCATACCTACTACTACTTTCATTCTCTGTACTACAACTCTCCTCCTCCCACTGTTATTCTCTTCCTTCCTACTACTGATCTCCTTTTCCCTACTACAACCCTCCTCCCACCGCTACTCTCCTCTGATGACTACTCTCATTCTCCCTGATACTACTCTCCTCTTCCAACTACTGCCCTCCTCTTCCCTACTACTACTCTCCTCCTCCCACTGCTACACTCCTCCGCCCACTGCTACTCTCCTCACACTACTACTCTCTTCCTCGATACTACTACTCTCCTCATCCCTACTACTACTTCCCTCCTCCCACTGCTATTTTCTGCTACCTCCTACTACTATCCTCCTCCCTACTGCTACATGCCTCCTTCCACTACAACTCTTCTCCTCCCAACTACTCTCCTCATCCCACTAGTGTTTTCCACCTCCCTATCAACACTCTCCACCTCCTATTGCTACTCTTCTCCTTCCCCTGCTACTCTCTTCCAATGACTACTCTCCTCCTCCCTACTACTACACTACTCTCTTCCCATTGCTACACTCCTCCTCAAACTTCTACACTCCTCCCACTACTACTCTCCTCATCCCTACTACTATTCTCCTTCTCCAACTGCTACACTACCCCTCCCACTGCTACTCTCCTCCTTCCACTACTACTCTCCTCCCCCATACAACTGCTATCCTCACCCTACTGCTACACTCCTCCTCGCCAATAGTACTCTCCTCCTCCCACTACTTCCCTCCTCATCATCCCATTGCTTCTCTCCTCCTCCCACTACTACTCTCCTCATCCCACTGCTACACTCCTCTTCCCACTGCTTCTCACCTCTCAATACCACGCTCCTCCTCCATACTAATACTTTCCTTCTATCACAGCTACATTTCCTCCTCCCACCGTTACACTCCTCCCACTATTACTCTGCTTATCCCACTGCTACACTGCTCCTACCACTGCCACTCTCCTCCCACTGTTATACTCCTCCTCCCACTGCTACTCTACCCCTCCCAATGCTACACTCATACTCCCACTGCTACTCTCCTACTCCCTACTAATATTCGCTTCTCAATGTAACTCTCCTCCTCCCTACTACTACTTTCCACCTCCAACTACTGCTCTCTTCCTCCCTACTACTACTCTCCTCCACTTAATGCTACACTCCTCCTCCCACTGCTACTCTCATCCTACTACTACTCTCCTCCTCCCTATTACTACTCTCCTCACACTGCTACACTCCTCCTCCCACTGCTACACTCCTCCTCCCACTGCTACTCTCCTACTCTCACTACTACTCTCCTCCTCTCTGCTACTACTCTCTTCCTTGCAGTGCTATTCTCCTCATCCCTACTACTACTCTCTTCCTCCCACTGCTACTCTCCTTCTACTTACTACTACTCTCCTCCTCTCCACTACTACTCTCCTCCCCGACTGCTACTCTCCTCTGACTACTACTATTCTCCTTCTTCCTACTACTGTCCTCCCTACTTCTATCCTTTTCCTCCTACTAATACTCTCCAACTCCCTACTTCTGATCTCTTCCTCCCATTGCTATACTCCTCCTCCCACTACTATACTCCTCCTCCCACAGCTACTGTCCTCCTCCCACTGATACACTATTCAACTACTACTACTCTCCTCCTCTCTACTACTACTCTCTACCTACCAATACTACTATCTTACTCAATACTACTGCTCTCCTCGCACCAGTGCTACACTCCCCCTCCCAATGCTACTCTCCACCTCCCACTGCTATACTCCTCCTCGCACTACTACTCTCCTCCTCCCTACTACTACTACTACTAATAATAATAATTTAGCATTTATATAGTGCTACAAACCCTCAGGTATCTGAGCGCTTCTTATTATTACCCACAGTGTGTGGTGCTCATTTATCGACCTCGGAAGGATGAAAGGCTGAGTTTGGCCCTGCCGGGATTCGAACCTGCGTCAGCAGGCTCTGCACGGATGTCAAAGCGAGTGCTTTACTTGCTGTGCTATCGGACTGTCTCGTCCCACTGCTGTACTCCTCCTCCCTACTATTACTACTCTCCTCCTGCCACATCTACATTCCTCTTCCCACTGCTACTCTCCTCCCACTGCTAAACTCCTCCTCCCACTGCTACTCTACTTCTCCCATGCTCTCCTCCTCCCTACTACTCTCCTTATCCCTGCTTCTACTCTCCTCCTCCCACTAATACTCTCCTCCTTCCTACTACTACTCTCCTCTGTCCACTGCTACTCTCCTCCTTCTGACTACTATTGTACTCCTCTCTACTACTACTCTCCTCCTCCCACTACTACTCTCATCCACCCACAACTACTCTCATCCTCCCACTAATACTACTCTCTTCCTTCCACTGCTACTCTTCTCGTTCTGACTACTATTTTACTCCTCCCTACTACTACTTTCCTCCTCCCACTACTACTCTCATCCACCCACAACTACTTTCCTCCTTCCTACTATTGCTCTCCTTCCCCGTCTCGGGAGGATAGCTCAGGGGCAACATACTCACCTTGGAAGCAAGATGACACAGAGCACCAAAGTTTCGATCCCCGGGTCCGCGCTTAGAAACCTCTGGGTATTAAGCACATTATAAATAACCTATCATATAATATCATATCATACTAACACCCTCCTCTCACTTCTTCAATCCTCTTCCCAATGCTACTCTCCTTCCTCCATACTACTACTCACCTCCGACCTACTACTACTCTCCTCCTTCCACTACTACTCTCATCCACCCACAACTACTCTCCTCCTCTCTGCTACCACCCTCCTCCTCCCACTGCTTAACACTACCTCCAAGTGCTACTCTACTTCTCCCACTGCTGCTCTCCTCCTCCCTGCTAATCTTCTTATCCCTACTACTACTCTCCTCCTCCCACTGCTACTCTCCTCCTCACACTAATACTACTTTCTTCCTTCCACTGCTATTCCCCTCCTCCCACTAATACTCTCCGCCGCCTACTAGTACTCTCTTCCTTCCACTGCTACTCTCCTCCTCCCGATTACTATTGTACACCTCTCTGAAGCCCGCGGTGGAGAAAAGGGCGAGGCTGTTTTCTGCTGTGCGGCTGAGTTACTAATCGATCACCCGATCCTGAATCTTACCTGTTGACCCAAGGAAAGGCGAAGCGCCGCTCCAACTCGCGTTAGTCTATTGGCAGGAGCCGATAGCAGTTGAAGCGAGCGGCGTGCTTACCCATCATTTCCGCATCACGTGACAAGCGTCACCTGACGTCCGTGTGACACGCCTACAGGAAGTACCTACATAACCAGCACTCCGTCACCCTTGTGGCGAGAAGCCCGCGGTGGAGAAAAGGGCGAGGCTGTTTTCTGCTGTTTGCGGCTGGATCGGCGATAGGAATCGCAAGTCTACATGGAAACCACAAGGCCCCGAACAAGGCTCCAAGGCAAACGAGACGAATCGTTAGTATCTACACAAAATATGACCATCAAACGAGATATGGATGAAACCACATTGAATACTTCTAAGACACCAAATACTTATAACAAAAATAAAGTTAAACCCGAAGTCCAGGATACTCTGGACAACCCTGAACATGTAGCACACACACCTGCATCCGGCAAAATAGACATAAAAACCATACGTTTGGACACACCTTCCACGTCCCATCCGGAACACATATACCCCATATGTGATGCTACAAAATCAGTATCACTTCCAGAGACGCAAGGTCAAAATCTGAGACTAGAAGCTCATTACCAAACACCGCTACAAGAGCGTGCAAGGGCAGCCAAACGGCAATGGCAAACAACACATCTGCCGACTGCTATGAGAAATGATGAGCCCACAAATCCACTCAAAGCAAGAATTGCCCGTTTATCTCTCGACATTACAGAAATTGATGCGATTATGGATTCACAAGAAAGAATTAAGGAGGTGTTTGGCGGATTCACTACGCCAAAACAAATCGGAAAAATGGAGACATCTACCCCAATCGGTTCATCCAGAACCGTTTCACCTACGAATGAACCCTTGGAAAACAATCCAAATAAAAACAATTCGTCCATCGGAGTGAACCTGGGGAATATAAGTAATCGTATAGAATACCAACAAAGAATACCGACGACGATGCTAGATCTGCAAAACACTCTGGTAGCAGTACTATCAACAGCTATGATTCCTTTTTTAAAAATTGAAGAAGCGATGGTTGATTCTATCAAGGATCAAGCGACACTGCTAGCAATGCTCTTGACCAAGCAAACGCAGTTTGAATCCCTTATAAACTCAATACAAGAAAGACTAAAATATGAAGCTGAATCGTCAAGAATATGGCAAAATAGATTAGCCGAAGTGGCAAGAGCTGATAGAGCTGACAAACTAAGTTTAATGGACACATTCTCAATTATCACAAAAAAAATAGTAGATGATAAAGTAAAAAAATCTGCACAAGTACCAACGAACCTGCAATGGACCACTAAACAAACTCAGACAGATAACCAATCGAACCTGAACATGAGGAAAATAGACCAAACGACACAATATGACCATCAACCCTATCCAGTGCCAGTGCCACAACCCCTGGTGTCTGTGTGGCAAAACACCACCGAACCTCCTGCTTGCACACCATTTGATATCTTTGATCTTTCAAAACGAGGACTAGTGGGACAGGACTCATCGAATAAACCAAAGCCCAAAAAACCTGCTAAAAACGGGTCACGTGCATTTCTGCGAAAGGTACTAAATGCGCAGAAAACAAATAATGAAAAAACAAAGACCAACAGAAAATCTCTACCTAATAATCAGTCTACTCTATCACATCCAATTCCAATCGCTGGAAAAAAAGATAAAGCTCGAAATCTTACAACTCAAGGCAACCAATCAACGATGGAACCATTAGATATACTCATAGATGCAATTAACCAACAAACATCCTCGACCCTGGAATAAAGAGATAGAACTACAAATTTTATCCCACATGCTAACGAGTCAATGAGTCTTAAAGACTTAACCAGACAAGAATCGCGAATTAAACCTGCAAACTCAACTAACCTGACAGACATCTCTACAGAAGATGACAGAAGAGCCTACAACCCCATTTCTATAAACTCTCAAGATGAATCCCACATTATAATAGATGAATATGAAAATTCGATATCTGACTGCACTCGGAGCGAAAGCATCGAAAATGTGCACCAAAGCAACATCTCTTTGGCATATTCGACAGTGTCAATTGAAGAAAAATGGCCAGCAGATGAGACAGAAGGACCCATAGAAACCAACGGTTACACGCCGATTCATACAACACCTAAACTCTCGAGACCAATCTTTAAAAATCCGTCAAATGCATCATGTGCATATCGACTGGCCATATTTCCGAACAACCCAAGCACTGAAGATCCTGTCATCTTAAATAGATCCAATACCCTACGCCTGTTTAAGGCAATCCCACAACTATCTCACATAAAAACGGAAGACATTGAGCTAATCATATTCCCACACAAGCAATATATGGAAGAAGCCCACGTTGATTTCTCAAACCACGACACAATGCAATGTGTCATTGACAATAAACATCACCTATCGACTCTGGGATTTCAAACAGAGGAAATAATGGTATCTCGTTTGATGGCGGAAAAAAAAACAAGAACGCTACAAATCTTTAGCAAGAATATATTCAATAAACGAACCAGACAATACACCATCCAAGAAGGGCGACCAAAGCTCAACGATCTAAGCTTGAAACCACCCGAGCAAAATAAAAAGCCAAGAACCTGCACTAATCTAGAAGTGAACCACAGAACAAAGAAACCATACCTATAACAACGAAAAGACCTACTGAATCCCCATACAACCTTATGTTCCTGGAACACGAGGGGTTACAGACATCTTCTGGAAAAAGAGACATCTACACTTGAAGAAGTCGATATCATCTGTTTCCAGGAAACATGGTTGAAAGAGGAAGTGGTGTGCGACGGCTACAGATCATTTACGAATCCAGCCATATTCTCTCAACAAGGAAGACCAGCCTCAGGAATGCTCATACTAACAAAAATAAAACTCACATGGCGTATATTGCAAAGTAAAATAATCCACCCATGGGCACAATTCCTAACCATCAACATTCCGTCAATACAGAAATCCAATACATCTTATCCTCCAAAATACACGCGTTTATCGATTTTTAACATCTACTGGAACCCTACAGCTATGTCTGACAACAAATTCATCGACTCTATATGTGAGGAAATCGATGGACTGAATATCAGTAATAGCACAAACGAAATCATTCTGGCAGGAGATTTCAATTTCCACCTCTTCGATAAAGAAGGAAAGAAATTGGCACCTAACGAAATGTCATCGAGAGCGAGAAAATGGATCAAGGAAATGACGATACGCAACATTTGCCTAAGCGTGCAACCCACCAACGAAAAAGGCATCCCGTTGCCGACCTGGTCAAGAGAAAACTCCAACACAATAATTGACTATATCTTCACAACAGAAGGTATTCAGGAAATCACAAATCGCACTGCGAATGTGTCAAACCCAAATAGCGACCATCGTCAAATCTTCATCTCCTGGCCGGCCGAACCTATGACTGGATCTTACAGAAATAAATATCAACAATCCACAGCAAGAAATCAACAAAGAACCAAACAGTTGCATACTCATTATTTCAATCTTCAAATCTTTTTAGAAAAAAAGAAACACTACAAACAACTCCGACAAATAAAGAAAAAAAAAGGAAATAATGCAATTGAAATAAAAAAAGAAAATCAAAAATTTGCCCACATAATGAAAGCATACAAAATGACAACGAAACAACATGATGCAGAAGAACTCTTGAAAGCGTTAAGGGGAAAAAACACGCGACAGTTGTGGTCCTTGATGAACAACGCATCGAAAAAGCAAACCCTGACTCAAGAGGTGGAATCACATATATGGGTTAAACACTATCAAAACCTATATAAGAAACCAATACTCCAACCAGCTTCAAGTCTACAAGAAGACACTGAACCCTGGACCCTAAAATGGGATATAGAAGATATCACCACTACTATGAGGAGTCTGAATTCATCTAGGGCCCCAGGACCTGATGGGCTGGCTAACAGCAACCTTAAAGCAAATCCAGAACACTGGGCCAAATTCTTCTCACATCTCTTACTCCTGATAGAAAAGACGAATGAGATTCCCCGAACATGGTCGACAGCCGTTTTAATACCAATCTACAAGGCAGGAGATAGAAAAAACCCTACCAACTACAGACCGATAGCACTATTAGATCCATTGGGCAAATTATTTGCAGGCTATCTTGAGAAAAAATTAACTGATTGGGCCAGACATCATGGTAAACTAGCAAAAAGACAGACCGGCTTTGTATCAAAAATAAGCACCAACGTTAATCTTCTGCTGCTGAACATGATAAAACACGAAGCATTTACAAAAGTACAGCAGGTATATGCAATCTTTATAGATTTAAAAATGGCCTTTGACCTAGTCAACCGACAACTTCTATGGTTCAAATTGGCTGCATGGGGTTGCCCACCGGCCATTCTGAAACCAATACAACAACTATACTCGAATACGTCAATCAGAGTTCGCCTCTCAAATGACGGAAAGGCAACAGCACCAATACTCACATGGAATGGGCTCAAGCAAGGATGTCCACTAGCTGCTTGCCTCTACAATCTCTACACCCATGAGTTTGAACGAAATATTCAACACATTACGGCAAATCCACCGAAGATAAATAGTGAACCTATCCAAACTTTAATATTTGCTGATGATATTATTATTTTGGACAAAACGGTGAAAGGTCTACAAACAACACTGAACAAAACGCAAACATTCATGAAGGAAAATGATTTACAAATCAACACAGAAAAAACCAAAATGATGAAACTCATAACTGAAAACTCTAAGAAGCAAAGGACTCCAAATCTCTACCTAGAACACAAAAGCATTCTAGCAACCAAATCCATAAAATATTTAGGTGTAATAATAAATCCATCGAAGAACGAAAAAGAATGGCAAGAAAATATCGAAGAAAAGGCAATATCATTGTCAAGACAAGGCCGATTCCTTCACTGCAAATATGGTGCATATACAGTAAAACCCACAACTCTATTGTATAAGCAAAAAGTCATTCCAATCCTGACTTATGCGAGCGAATCGTTGATAAATCAACACCTATTGAAATGGCCAAGATATGAAGCTATATTCTGGAGGAAAACCCTTGCTCTGCCGAAATCTTTACCAATCTCTAGAATTCGATATGAACTTGCCCTCCAATCTATCCAATCCATTGTACTTTGGAAACAAATGGACCTATATAGAAAAATCATTTTGCAAGAAAACATCCCATCACTGGAAATTTTCAAAGATAAAAAAGATGCATTCCAAATTACAGCGTTAACAAAGTGGATAAGCGAGATCAAACGAAATATGCAAGACGAAGGCATTACTGAAGAAATGCTGAGAAACAGACCTCAATATGCCAAACGGAAAGTACAAGAAAATGACTGGATAAGAACAACAGAAGATCAGAAGAAATTTAAAAGACATCTAAACACCGCTATGGAAGTAAGAGCTATCAATGAGATGCCTGCGTACTTACTTCAATTTCCCAGTGTGAAAATTTGCGACTTATTTTTACGATTTCGTCTGAATATCCTACCGACGCGTGAATACTTGTCATTGATAGATAGAACACATAGCATCTCGGCAATCTGTCGCTATTGTAAAGACCCAGTGGAGCAAGAAACCCTATTCCATCTAATCATGGTGTGCCCAGAGCTAAAAAATAAACGTGATATATTTAGAGACTTCTTCAAAATCTCAGAGCAACAAATGACGACAGAGGAGCGATGGGCAAAACTGCTCCAAGGAAACAACCATTGGTTGATCATCACAGTGATCAAATTCTGGATCGAAATCGACAAAGAACTGTAAAAGAACAAACAGAATAATGATGTATTAGCATGAAGAGCACAAGGAAACGGGGAAAAAAAAAAAAAAAAAAAAAAAAAAATGAAAAGTTTGACAAGTCAAACATAACATTTAAAAAAAAAAAAAAAAACACCTCTCTACTACTACTCTCCTCCTTCCACTACTACTCTCATCCACCCACAACTACTCTCCTCCTCTCTGCTACCACCCTCCTCCTCCCACTGCTTAACACTTCCTCACACTGCTACTCTACTTCTCCCACTGCTGCTCTCCTCCTCCCACTAATACTACTCTCTTCCTTCCACTGCTACTCTCCTCATTCCGACTACTATTTTAATCCTCCCTACTACTACTCTCCTCCTCCCACTACTACTCTCATCCAACCACAACTACTCTCCTCCTTCCTACTACTGCTCTCCTTCCCCGTCTTGGGAGGATAGCTCAGGGGCAACGTACTCACCTTGGAAGCAAGATGACACAGAGCACCACAGTTTCGATCCCCGGGTCCGTGCTTAGAAAGCTCTGGGTACTAAGCACATTATAAATAACCTATCATATCATATCATATATGATATCATACTAACACCCTCCTCCCACTTCTCCAATACTCTTTCCACTGCTACTCTCCTCCTCCCTACTACTACTCTCCCCATCCCTACTACTACTCCCCTCCTCCCACTGGTATTTCACCAATCCTCCTACTCTCCTCCCCCATACTACTCTCCTCCTCCCACTAGTACTTTCCACCTCCCTATCACAACTCTCCTCCTCCTCCCAATGCTACACTCCTCCTTCTCCTGCTACTCTCCTTCTATGACTACTCTCCTCCTCTCACTGCTACACTATTCAACTACTACTACTCTCCTCCTCTCTACTACTACTCTCTACCTACCAATACTACTCACCTCCTCCTTACTACTGCTCTCCTCGCCGCACTGCTACACTCTTCCTCCTACTGCTACTCCCCTCCCACTCTCCTTCTCCCTACAACTACTCTCCTCCACCCACTACTACTCTCCTCCCCACCTACCACTACTACTATCTTCCTCTATACTACTGCTGTCCTCACACCACTGCTACACTCCCCCTCCCAATGTTACTCTCCACCTCCCACTGCTATACTCCTCCTCGCACTACTATTCTCCTCCCTACTACTACTACTAATAATAATAATAATTTAGCATTTATATAGTGCTACAAACCCTCAGATATCTCAGCGCTTCTTATTATTACCCACGGTGTGTGGTGCTCATTTATCAACCTCGGCAGGATGAAAGGCTGAGTTTGGCCCTGCTGGGATTTGAACCTGCGTCAGCAGGCTCAGCACGGATGTCAAAGCGAGCGCTCTACTTGCTGTGCTATTGGACTGTCTCCTCCCACTGCTATACTCCTCCTCCCTACTACTACTACTCTCCTCCTGCCACATCTACATTCCTCTTCCCACTGCTACTCTCCTACCACTGCTAAACTCCTCCTTCCACTGCTACTCTACTTCTCCCATGCTCTCCTCCTCCCTACTACTCTCCTCATCCCTGCTTCTACCTCCTCCTCCCACTAATACTCTCCTCCTCCCTACTACTACTCTCCTCCGTCCTCTGCTACTCTCCTCCTTCTGACTACTATTGTACTCCTCTCTACTAATACTCTCCTCCTACCACTACTACTCACATCCACCCACAACTACTCTCCTCCTCCCTACTACTACTCTCGTCCTTCCACTGATATTCTCCTTCTTCTGACTACTATTTACTCCTCTCTACTACTACTCTCCTCCTCCCACTACTACTCTCATCCACCCACAACTACTCTACTCCTCTCTGCTACCACCCTCATCCTTCAACTGCTTAACACCTCCTCCCACTGCTACTCTACTTCTCCTTGCTGCTCTCCTCCTCCGTACTAATCTCCTCATCACTACTACTACTCTCCTCCTCCCACTGCTACTCTCCTCCTCCCACTAATACTACTCTCTTCCTTCCACTGCTACTCTTCTCGTTCTGACTACTATTTTACTCCTCCCTACTACTAGTCTCCTACTCCCACTACAACTCTTATCCACCCACAACTACTCTCCTCCTTCCTACTATTGCTCTCCTTCCCCGTCTCGGGAGGATAGCTCAGGGGCAACGTACTCACCTTGGAAGCAAGATGACACAGAGCACCACAGTTTCGATCCCCGGGTCCGCGCTTAGAAACCTTTGGGTCTTAAGCATATTATAAATAACCTATCGTATAATATCATATCATATCATACTAACACCCTTCTCCCACTTCTCCAATCCTCTTCCCACTGCTACTCTCATCCTCCATACTACTATTCACCTCCGACCTACTACTACTCTCCTCCTTCCACTACTACTCTCCTCCTCTCTGCTACCACCCTCCTCCTCCCACTGCTTAACACTTCCTCCCACTGCTACTCTACTTCTCCCACTGCTGCTCTCCTCCTCCCTACTAATCTCCTTATCCCTACTACTACTCTCCTCCTCCCACTGCTACTCTCCTGCTCACACTAATACTACTTTCTTCCTTCCACTGCTACTCTTCTCATTGCGACTAATATTTTACTCCACCCTACTACTACTCTCCTCCTCTCTACTACTACTCTCTACCTACCAATACTACTCACCTCCTCCTTACTACTGCTCTCCTCTCCGCACTGCTACACTCTTCCTCCTACTGCTACTCCCCTCCCACTCTCCGTCACCCTACAACTACTCTCCTTCACCCACTACTACTCTCCTCCCCTACTACTCTCCTCTTCTCTACTACTACTCTCTACCTACCACTACTACTATCTTCCTCTATACTACTGCTCTCCTCACACCACTGCTACACTCGTCCTCCCAATGCTACTCTCCACGTCCCACTGCTATACTCCTCCTCACACTACTACTCTCCTCCTCCCACTAATACTCTCCTCCTCCCTACTACTACTCTCCTCCGTCCACTGCTACTCTCCTCCTTCTGACTACTATTGTACTCCTCTCTACTACTACTCTCCTCCTCCCACTACTACTCACATCCACCCACAACTACTCTCCTCCTCCCTACTACTACTCTCCTCCTTCCACTGATATTCTCCTTCTTCTGACTACTATTTACTCCTCTCTACTACTACTCTCCTCCTCCCACTACTACTCTCATCCACCCACAACTACAATCCTCCTCTCTGCTACCACCCTCATCCTTCAACTGCTTAACACCTCCTCCCACTGCTACTCTACTTCTCCCATGCTCTCCTCCTCCCTACTACTACTCTCCTCCGTCCACTGCTACTCTCCTCCTTCTGACTACTATTGTACTCCTCTCTACTACTACTCTTCTCCTCCCACTACTACTCTCATCCACCCACAACTACTCTCCTCCTCCCTACTACTACTCTCCTCCTTCCACTGATATTCTTCTTCTTCTGACTACTATTTACTCCTCTCTACTACTACTCCCCTCCTCCCACTACTACTCTCATCCACCCACAACTACTCTCCATCTCTCTGCTACCACCCTCGTCCTTCAACTGCTTAACACCTGCTCCCACTGCTACTCTACTTCTCCCACTGCTGCTCTCCTCCTCCGTCCTAATCTCCTCATCACTACTACTACTCTCCTCCTCCCACTGCTACTCCGCTCCTCCCACTAATACTACTCTCTTCCTTCCACTGCTACTCTTCTCATTGCGACTACTATTTTACTCCTCCCTACTACTACTCTCCTCCTCCCACTACTACTCTCATCCACCCACAACTACTCTCCTCCTTCCTACTATTGCTCTCCTTCCCCGTCTTGGGAGGATAGCTCAGGGGCAACGTACTCACCTTGGAAGCAAGATGAAACAGAGCACCACAGTTTCGATCCCTCGGTCCGCGCTTAGAAACCTCTGGGTATTAAGCACATTATAAATAACCTATCGTATAATATCATATCATATCATACTAACACCGTCCTCCCACTTCTCCATTCCTCTTCCCACTGCTACTCTCCTCCGCCATACTAGTACTCATGTCCAGCCTACTACTACTCTCCTCCTTCCACTACTACTCTCATCCACCCACAACTACTCTCCTCCTCTCTGCTACCACCCTCCTCCTGCCACTGCTTAACACTTCCTTCCACTGCTACTCTCCTCATTCTGACTACTATTTTACTCCTCCCTACTACTACTCTCCTCCTCCCACTACTACTCTCATCCAACCACAACTACTCTCCTCCTTCCTACTACTGCTCTCCTTCCCCATCTCGGGAGGATAGCTCAGGGGCAACGTACTCACTTTGGAAGCAAGATGACATGGAGCACCACAGGTTCGATCCCTGGGTCCGTGCTTAGAAAGCTCTGGGTACTAAGCGCATTATAAATAACCTATCATATCATATATCATATCATACTAACACCCTCCTCCCACTTCTCCAATCCTCTTTCCACTGCTCCTCTCCTCCTCCCTACTACTACTCTCCCCATCCCTATTACTACTCCCCTCCTCCCACTGGTATTTCACCAATCCTCCTACTCTCCTCCCCCATACTACTCTCTTCCTACCACTAGTACTTTCCACCTCCCTATCACAACTCTCCTCCTCCTCCCAAAGCTACACTCCTCCTTCTCCTGCTACTCTCCTTCTATGACTACTCTCCTCCTCCCACTGCTAAACTATCCAACTACGACTACTCTCCTCCTCTCTACTACTGCTCTCTATCTACCAATACTACTCACCTCCTACTTACTACTGCTCTCCTCGCCGCCCTGCTACACTCCTGCTCCTACTGCTACTCCCCTCCCACTCTCCTTCTCCCTACAACTACTCTCCTCCTCCAACTACTACTCTCCTCCCCTACTACTCTCCTCTTCTCTACTACTACTCTCTACCTACCACTACTACTATCTTCCTCTATACTACTGCTCTCCTCACACCACTGCTACACTCCCCCTCCCAATGCTACTCTCCACCTCTCACTGCTATACTTCTCCTCGCACTACTAATCTCCTCCTCCCTACTACTACCAATAATAATAATAATAATTTAGCATTTATATAGTGCTACAAACCCTCAGGTATCTGAGCGCTTCTTATTATTACCCACGGTGTGTGGTGCTCATTTATTGACCTCGGAAGGATGAAAGGCTGAGTTTGGCCCTGCTGGGATTTGAACCTGCGTAAGCAGGCTCTGCACGGATGTCAAAGAGAGCGCTCTACTTGCTGTGCTATCGGACTGTCTCCTCCCACTGCTATACTCCTCCTCCCTACTACTACTACTCTCCTCCTCCCACATCTACACTCCTCTTCCCATTGCTACTCTCCTCCCACTGCTAAACTCCTCCTCCCACTGCTACTCTACTTCTCCCATGCTCTCCTCCTCCCTATTACTTTCCTCATCCTGGCTTCTACTCTCCTCCTCCCACTAATACCCTCCTCCTCCCTACTACTACTCTCCTGCGTCCACTGCTACTCTCCTCCTTCCTACTACTACTCTCCTCCTTCCACTGATATTCTCCTTCTTCTGACTACTATTTACTCCTCTCTACTACTACTCTCCTCCTCCCACTACTACTCTCATCCACCCACAACTACTGTCCTCCTCTCTGCTACCACCCTCGTCCTTCAACTGCTTAACACCTCCTCCCACTGCTACTCTACTTCTCCCATGCTCTCCTCCTCCGTACTAATCTCCTCATCACTACTACTACTCTCCTCCTCCCATTGCTACTCTCCTCCTCCCACTAATACTACTCTCTTCCCTCCACTGCTACTCTTCTCATTCCGACTAATATTTTACTCCTCCCTACTACTACTCTCCTACTCCCAGTACTACTCTCATCCACCCACAACTACTCTCCTCCTTCCTACTATTGCTCTCCTTCCCCGTCTCGGGAGGATAGCTCAGGGGCAACGTACTCACCTTGGAAGCAAGATGACACAGAGCACCACAGTTTCGATCCCCCGGTCCGCGCTTAGAAACCTCTGGGTAGTAAGCACATTATAAATAACCTATCGTATAATATCATATCATATCATACTAACACCCTCCTCCCACTTCTCCAATCCTCTTCCCAATGCTACTCTCCTCCTCCATACTACTACACACCTCCGACCTACTACTACTCTCCTCCTTCCACTACTACTCTCATCCACCCACAACTACTCTCCTCCTCTCTGCTACCACCCTCCTCCTTCCACTGCTTAACACTTCCTCCCACTGCTACTCTACTTCTCCCACTGCTAAACTCCTCTTCCCACTGCTCCTCTACTTCTCCCATGCTCTCCTCCTCCCTACTACTCTCCTCATCCCTGCTTCTACTCTCCTCCTCCCACTAATACTCTCCTCCTCCCTACTACTACTCTCCTCCATCCACTGTTACTCTCCTCCTTCTGACTACTATTGTACTCCTCTCTACTACTACTCTCCTCCTCCCACTACTTTTCTCATCCACCCACAACTACTCTTCTCCTCCCTACTACTACTCTCCTCCTTCCACTGATACTTTCCTTCTTCTGACTACTATTTACTCCTCTCTACTACTACTCTCATCCACCCACAACTACTCTCCTCCTCTCTGCTACCACCCTCGTCCTTCAACTGCTTAACACCTCCTCCCAATGCTACTATACTTCTCCCTCCTCATCCCTGCTTCTACTCTCCTCCTCCCACTAATACTCTCCTCCTCCCTACTACTACTCTCCTCCGTCCACTGCTACTCTCCTCCTTCTGACTACTATTGTACTCCTCTCTACTACTACTCTCCTCCTCCCACTACTACTCACATCCACCCACAACTACTCTCCTCCTTCCACTGATATTCTCCTTCTTCTGACTACTATTTACTCCTCTCTACTACTACTCTCCTCCTCCCACTACTACTCTCATCCACCCACAACTACTCTCCTCCTCTCTGCTACCACCCTCGTCCTTCAACTGCTTAACACCTCCTCCCACTGCTACTCTACTTCTCCCATGCTCTCCTCCTCCCTACTACTCTCCTCATCCCTGCTTCTACTCTCCTCCTCCCACTAATACTCTCCTCCTCCCTACTACTCTTCTCCTTCTGACTACTATTGTACCCCTCTCTACTACTACTCTCCTCCTCCCACTACTACTCTCATCTACCCACAACTACTCTCCTCCTCCCTACTACTACTCTCCTCCTTCCACTGATATTCTCCTTCTTCTGACTACTATTTACTCCTCTCTACTACTACTCTCCTCCTCCCACTACTACTCTCATCCACCCACAACTACTCTCCTCCTCTCTGCTACCACCCTCGTCCTTCAACTGCTTAACACCTCCTCCCACTGCTACTCTACTTCTCCCACTGCTGCTCTCCTCCTCCGTCCTAATCTCCTCATCACTACTACTACTCTCCTCCTCCCACTGCTACTCTCCTCCTCCCACTAATACTACTCTTTTCCTTCCACTGCTACTCTTCTCATTGCGACTAATATTTTACTCCTCCCTACTACTACTCTCCTCCTCCCACTACTACTCTCATCCACCCACAACTACTCTCCTCCTTCCTACTATTGCTCTCCTTCCCCATCTCGGGAGGATAGCTCAGGGGCAACGTACTCACCTTGGAAGCAAGATGACACAGAGCACCACAGTTTCGATCCCCCGGTCCGCGCTTAGAAACCTCTGGGTAGTAAGCACATTATAAATAACCTATCGTATAATATCATATCATATCATACTAACACCGTCCTCCCACTTCTCCAATCCTCTTCCCACTGCTACTCTCCTGCTCCATACTAGTACTCATGTCCGGCCTACTACTACTCTCCTCCTTCCACTACTACTCTCATCCACCCACAACTACTCTCCTCCTCTCTGCTACCACCCTCCTCCTCCCACTGCTTAACACTTCCTCCCACTGCTACTCTACTTCTCCCACTGCTGCTCTCCTCCTCCCTACTAATCTCCTTATCCCTACTACTACTCTCCTCCGCCCACTGCTACTCTCCTCCTCCCACTAATACTCTCCTCCTCCCTACTAGTACTCTCCTCCTTCCACTGCTACTCTCCTCCTCCCGACTACTATTGTACACCTCTCTACTACTACTCTCCTCCTTCCACTACTACTCTCATCCACCCACAACTACTCTCCTCCTCTCTGCTACCACCCTCCTCCTCCCACTGCCTAACACTTCCTCCCACTGCTACTCTACTTCTCCCACTGCTGCTCTCCTCCTCCCTGCTTCTACTCTCCTCCTCCCACTAATACTCTCCTCCTCCCTACTACTACTCTCCTCTGTCCACTGCTACTCTCCTCCTTCTGACTACTATTGTACTCCTCTCTACTACTACTCCGTGCTTAGAAAGCTCTGGGTACTAAGCGCATTATAAATAACCTATCATATCATATCATATTATATATCCTATCATACTAACACCCTTCTCCCACTTCTCCAATCCTGTTTCCACTGCTACTCTCCTCCTCCCTACTACTACGCTCCCCATCCCTACTACTACTCCCCTCCTCCCACTGATATTTCACCAATCCTCCTACTCTCCTCCCCATACTACTCTCTTCCTCCCACTAGTACTTTCCACCTCCCTATCACAACTCTCCTCCTCCTCCCAAAGCTACACTCCTCCTTCTCCTGCTACTCTCCTTCTATGACTACTCTCCTCCTCCCACTGCTACACTATTCAACTACGACTACTCTCCTACTCTCTATCTACCAATACTACTCACCTCCTCCTTACTACTGCTCTCCTCGCCGCACTGCTACACTCCTCCTCCTACTGCTACTCTCCTTCTATGACTACTCTCCTCCCCCACTACTACTACACTACTCTCCTCATCCCACTGCTACACTCCTCCTCTAACTGCTACACTCCTCCCACTACTACTTTCCTCATCCCTACTACTACTCTCCTCACCCTGCTGCTGCTACAGTCCTCCTACTACTACTATTCTTCTCCTTCCTACAACTGTCCTCCTCCCTATTACTACCCTCCTCCTCCTACTACTCTCTCCTCCCTACTTTTAATCTCTTCCTCCCATTCCTACACTCCCCTCCCACTGCTATACTCTTCCTCCTACAGCTACTCTCCTCCTCCCACAACTACACTCCCCCTATCACTGCTACTCTCCTCCTCTCACTACAACTCTCTCCCTCCTTACTACTACTCTCCTCATATGTACTATTACTCTCCTCCATTTTCCTACTACCCGCCTCCCCCTAATACTCTCACCTCCCTACTTCTAATCTCTTCCTCCTATTACTACTTTCCAACCTTCTTACTACACTACTCCCACCGCACCACTATTGCTCTCATACTCCTTGCTACTACTCTGCTCCTCCCATTGCTACACTCCTCCTCATACTACTCTCCTCTTCCCACTGCTACACTCCTCTTCTCACTGCTACTCTTCTCCTCCCACTACTACTCTCTTCCTCCCTAATACTACTCTTCTCCTCCCCCATGTGTTGTTGATATAAAATGCACTTTACCAGTATTTAAAATATCTGATTTGTGAAAACTAGGCCTTTTTCCCGCATTCAGGAATCTCAAACTTAGGTGTGTTTTTCTATGCGGTGTTATAAAATGTACTTTACCAGTATTTAAATATTTGCTTTGGAAACTAGGCCTTTTTTCTCCCATTCTGGAATCTCAAACGTAGGTGTCTTCTTACCTATCTTCACAATAATGTGCTTTTTGTGAGATCCTTAATCATGAGTGTCACGGTCTTGGCCCGTTGCTCAACTGCTTGCCTCTTGTTGTCTTGTCTGCCTACACTAGTGTCCTCGCTAGTGTCTCCCCCTCTCCCTTCCACCTCTCTCCTCTCCCGCCCACCCTATGGTGCTCTCTGTCTCTCCTATCTTTTCTAATTGCTTCTCTATTGACTATCCTGCTCTCCTCACTAAATCTGGTAGGAAGAAGTTTAGAAAGGACATCCTGGTCTTCAACCCAGTCCTCCCTATCGCTGACACCTACACCAGTGCCTCCTCCAAGGAAACTCTCACCGACATCCTCTTTGTCGTGCCTTCGCCAGACTTATGGACCCTTCATATGGTCTCTGTGCTCTCTCCTTTTGCCTATTCTCCCATTAATGGTAGCACCCGAAGGGACACCCTCCTGGCCTCCTTCCTTTCCTCTAAGGTCATCATTCATGTTTACTGGAATAGGACCGTCTTCAGCCAAGGCCCTCAGGCCAACCTGCACCTCTTTGATAGACGCTTCCCGTGCCTCTTCAACTTCCTTTCTTTTTCTGCTGTCCCCTCTCCATAAATACCTTGCCTCCCCCTTCCCTCTCTGCCCCCTCTCAGGCTCCTTCTACACCTCCACAGGGCGTACCTCTGATCTGTACCCCTCCCCGGAAGTCCTTCAAGGATGGCAACCTTCTCCATATTGCCACTCTAAACTCTCGCTCTACTATCAAACACTCCTCTGATATCTGCTGCCTTCTAGAAGAACTTGACCTTGATGTCCTCGGTCTCACCGAGACATGATTCACGGCTAGCTCTATCACCAGCTTTGATACGCTCCTATCTGATGGCTACAAGATCCTCTATGCACCCAGATCCAACCATCCTGGTGGGGGGGATGGCCTGATCTTCCATGAGTGGATTCCTGCCGCTGTCACTCCTACGCAGGTCAACTCCTCTTTTGAATGCCTCATTTGCCGGCTCTCTCTCTCCCCTAGTCACTACCTTACTGTGGCTACTATCTATCGGCCACCTGGCCAGATTTCCTCCTTCCTCTCTGAGTGGGCAGACCTCTCCTCATCACTTCTGGCCTCAACCACTCAACTCCTCCTTCTTGGAGACTTTAACATCCATCTGGATGCCAGAACAGAACTGTAGCACCGGTACCGTTATTAACACAATGCAGTTTTTACTTGCAGGATCTAGCCTTCTCCACGTGTCTTTCATGGCCTGCCAGATGAAACAACCTCCAGTAGGGAACTCTGGGGTTTTCTGACCCGCTGCTCTCGCCCCTTGTTCTGTCGCTCTGCTCTAATAGGTTTGCCTCCATGCCAGAAGGCCTGCTCGTTCTCATGTTCCACCTTGCTCAGAGTGTGTTGTTGGGTTCTGTCTTTTATTCATGTGAGGAGAGATAATTGTTATCAGGTGTATGCACTTAGAGTCAAGTGCCTGACTTTGCCTGACCCATTTAGCGGGACATGTTCAGTTCGATGAAGGAAAGTTAATGTTGTTATTCTCAGTCACCCTCTTCCTCAACCCAGTTGTATGGTTGACCTCCAAACAGCCCTTGAAGATGAGTAGCAGTACCCTCGAGATAGATGAGGATGCAGATTCATACTCATGCATCAAATAATCAAGACAACTCAATAGTTTGGCAAAGTAAGTCCGTTTAATGACAAGTTCATAAAACGGGGAGTACAACGAACATCAGCAATCGTCAATGTTCTCTCTCTCTTTACTTTTAGAAAAAACACAATATTTATAGTAAAAACTCATCATTGCTGACGTACAACCTGAGCACGTACTAACGTCATTCTACGTGGCAACCTTAAAAACCTAACATGCAACGTGATCGGTTATAGGAAGGTAACTTAATATAGGTACTATGGGGGTCATTACAAGGTTGGAGGTAACCATGCAGCAATTTTCAGCATGATTACCCCATTACCATGTACCGAGTCCGGGTTCCTTAAATGAGGAATTACCGGGCCATTCAAACCTTAGAGGACCTGGTAATTCCTCATTCGAGGAACCCGAACCCGGTACATCCCCATTCCCATTCGAGCCCCCATAGGGCTCAATGGGAATGGGGAAGGAATTAACAACGGGCCTGTTAATAACGGGCCCGTTGTTAGCTCCCTGGTCTGCTAGCGGGACCCGCTAAGGGCGCCTGGTTTTGGCGCCTGGTTTTACCAAGCGCCCTTTGCGGGTCCCGCGAGCAAACCTTGTACTGCGGCGGTAGGGGTTTAACGGGGCCGGCAGCTCTCCCGGCCCCATAAAACCCCTGTATATGGTAACAAGGAGAGGGGATTGGATAATCAATGTCAGATGGGGCAACTAAGCACTCCCTTCAAAATGGCCACCATAAACGTCACTAAAAGTATGACGTCCCATTGGATCTACTCACTATAGGACCCTAAAGTACATGGTCCACTAAGATTGGGTTGGCATCAACCCCACTCATACTTTTCCATCTACATCTAGCAGCAGGCAGAAAGAACATCCAGGTGCAGAGAAGCTCGCCTGCACCCCAGCTTCCCACCAATTATGCTACAGTCAATCATCACCTCAGTAGTCATATGGCAATTACTTCTTTGTAGTTTGGCCTTGAGTCTGCTCTGTGCTCGGAGAACGTTTAAGGAGTATGGGTATGGAAGGGATCCATGCGTAGGTTTGAAAATCTCACTCTTCCAGCCTACCTTTGTCACGTGACTGGACACTGTGAAATCGGCTTTTCTCTGTGTCTTTTCATATATTTGATTTAATTCTACCAGTTCTCTGACATCTGTGGCTTATCTTGACCTTTCTGAAAGGGATCCTCTGTTCTATTCTCTCCTTAATTGTATCCAGTGTCGGCTTATTTCAGCCAGATAAGACCTTGGCTTCTTGGCATTGTCATCATTAGCTGAGTTTTGCTCTGTCTCGCTCCTTGATTTTCTTGCTGCGACACACTCCATTTGAGGCCTTTTGTAACCTTTGTTTAATTCTGCTTATATGTCTAGTGGACTTGCATTCATACATAAAGTGATTGTTGAGGTATATACTTGTAAACGTTGGCGCTTGCCGCAATCTATCGACTATTAAGCATAAGCAAGCTGCACGATTTCTTTGCCTCTTGCAGTTACTTGCATCTGTACACGTTTAAACTAGCTAAATATCGTCATCGTGTATGTGGCATAGGTTTCTTCATTTTGAGCTCACACTGTTACTTATCCATGGTATCTTCTCTTTATTTCGTCTCTTGTCAGTATTCTCAGGTCATTATTTCGTCTATATGTGCGTCAGTCTGATTTTTTATGACATCACCATTCATCTTCCTTCATTATCTTCTTTGCTTTTTCAGGTATTTTATTCAAACAACCGTCATATTGTTTAGAATGTAGGCATGGCTTCTTTAATGGATACCTCACTGTCCAGGTTTTCTTAGGTGTCGGTATATTAATAGGTGCTGTTATTCTGAAAGGTACTGGGCAGAGCCCGTGTGCTGCTCTCTGCTGATTTAATATGTCACATACTTTGGTGTGAACTCAATAGGCAATGGGAGGGGGCAATTGGAGGGGGGCGATACTCCACACTCCCTCTTCACTCCCCCCTCTGGGTGATTCATTGACCACTCTCACCTCTTTCTTTGCATCCACTTTTTCTTCATCCTTCACTTTTATTTTATCCTCTGAATCCAGACATCCTAGTCTGAAGAAATGCTTCCTTGGGGTCCATATCTTTATGACTCCCTTCAAGCTTCCTGCTGTTCTCACATGCTCATCCTTGTTTCATGCCAACAGTTGGAATTCTCCACTTGGGCTGCAATAGATCCACCTTCCCACATATTTTCTATGATCCCTTGGATACAGGAACTTGGTTCCTTCTGATGCATAAATGCTGGCCTTCACAACATCTCTTATTTCTTCATCAGTCAGGTCTTTGGGCTTCCATCCTGACTCAACATCAATCATGAGCTTTATCCCTATGGCTTTCTTTGCAGTCTTCTGGCATTGTGAGATTATTAATTTGATCACACATAATCCAAGTAATATCATCACCAACAGGGCTCCTAGGAATTTGAATGCATCAGGCATCCATTGTGGAACCCATGAAAACAGTGCTCCAAACCAACTGTCATCATCAACTTCGTCAACTTCATCTATCATCTGATTCTGCAGTTTTTTCAGCATGTCTATGGCCTCTGTTAAGGTTCCATTCTCGTCATCGTGTGAAGGTATAAATGTGCAACATGATTCTCTGATTTTTGCACAAACACCTCCATCCATAGCTGTGATCATGTCCAAGACATATCGGTTCTGGAGTGTCAACAGTCTGATTGGGAATCGTACAAAAATGTCAACCTGGGAATTGCGACGGCCGAAAATGGCGATTATTTTTAACTCCCCCCCTTACACCACATATATATATATGTAGGGGGGTTTACAGTATAATATTAATATGGGGGGGATGCGGGGGGTTCTCCCTCTGCATATATATGTGGTGTAAAGGGTTAAAAAAAGTCAGCATTTTCGGCCATCGCAATAATCACATAGATCCGTCTGATTGCTCTCAACTCTTCTTTTATTGCATTGAATCCTTTTATGGTCGTGTTGATGGTCTGCAGTAACTCCCATCTGGTTATCTGCAACCATTTAGTATTTGCTCCAACCTAAATTCTTGGCATCAAGATCAAGGTGAATACTAAAGAAGTCTGACTGAACAGTCTATGTTCATATGGGAAATCATCAAAAGCTTCTATGGATTTTGCAGAGAAATAATTTTCCCTCTTCATTCTCTCCATAAGCTCAAAAGATCTCTTCTTCCTAAGGTGAGTATCTGCTTTTAGTAAACTGTCAATGTTCACATCACTTTTTGGAATTATCAACGCTGGAACATGGACATTCACCAATGTACATATACATCCCCAATTTATCGGCAATCTCATGTATGCTTGGGATCCACACGCCCGAATAGTGATCCATGATCACTGCAGTACCTTGCACCATTCCTGGAACGGCAAAGACTCGACCACAATTGTTATTCTCTCCAATTTTCCTTGTACCATTATTTCTGAAACAGAATTTAGGGCTCTCCAATGGTACTATCTGCAAGGGTCCTTCTCTGTCCTCGACCCATGTCAGTAGTTTATCAAGCTTCTGCCATAATGGCTTGCAGCCATTCTGCACTATGTCAATGGTAGCCTGGTAACAACCAATCACTACCCATGCTCTGCAGATCACTACTCCCTTCTCCCATCCGTGAAAGCACTGTTCCCCAGATTTGCATTTGAGCTCTGTTCTTCCATCTGCAAAATTTTTCTGAAGTTTTTCCGGCAGTCTCCAATTTCTTGTTCACTTCTCTTCTGATCCCTGCTCCTTTTACTCCAGGTTTCTCGTATCTGATCACAATATTCTTCATTTTGGCATTGTTTCTGTCTTGAACATAGTAATCTTCATTTGGATCTGTTTTTTTCAGTTGCCCATTTGAGAGAAGCATCACTTCCCATGAACTTACCTCTGGTCTTGCACATTGTTATGGGTGACAGTGTGCTGTCTGAACATCTATCTCAATAGCTACAAATATTTTTGACTTTCCCATGATGTTGGGCAGAAGTGCACATACAAGGGGCTTCATCACGAGTTTGGCGGTAGCCCTTAAATCCGGCGGTGGCACTGTTACCGCCGGATTTAAGGGTTTGCCAAATCACGGCTTCTGCTGATTTCCCCCCAGCTCTGAACTGGGGGGAAATCCGCTGAGATTTTGCCGATTTTCGGCGTGTTTACCGCCGACGGGAAATCCGCTGGCAGTAAAAGCGTGAAATTTCCCCATTGAGCCCAATGGGGAATGGGGCATTCCCGAATGGGCTCAATGGGGAATGGGGATTTCCCGTTCTGCCAAACCTGATCCGGCGCTAATAGCGCCAGTGGGTTTGGCGGTAGGTCTAATAACGCCAGCGCTATTAGCGCCAGCATTACCGCCCAACTCGTGATGAGGTCCAAAGCATTCTTCACCCGAAGTACGCCTTCCAACTTCCTTCATGTGTTGGCACCATATGTTGCTTCCCAAATGTGCTGTGCTATCTAGGTAATCATTTAATTTGTTATTTTCTTTTTATGTGCTTCTTCTGGCTATTATCCTTTTGATATGGGCTTCCACATGCATGTCACGCAGTACTTCTGTATAGATTCTCAGGCATCTCCATCAATGATCCAGGCTTTTGCATTTGTACTGTTCGAGTAGGAGAAAGTGCAATAATCTTCATCCTTTCAACATACCAACTAGGCATGAAAATGTCTCTCAAAATGTCTGTCCGTGTTCTCCTTCCAGGCACTGCACTGATATCAAATCCCACAGGATCAGGTGTGCTTGCAGGTGTTGTCTCTATTTGCTTTTTCTCTAAGCCTTTTGTCTCTTTAAAAGTTCAGCTTTCTCCATTTGTCTCTCAACTTCCTTTGGCGTAAAACTTCTCATCGTTGTTTGTCCAAACTCCCTCCATTCTCTAGAATGTGATTCTGAAATTATTGATACTAGACCATGGCCCTCATTACGAGCATGGAGGTCTGGGAAGTATGGTACCGGTAAGCATGCTGGTACCGTACTTCCCGGACCGTCATACTACGGGCTCTGTTTGCGGGAAACGTTTCACCTGCCAAGTTTTTCCTGTTGGTGTAATGGTACCCGCAGCACATCGGATGCACCGGCACTTAGACTCACTGGATATCCCAGGGGGCGTCTGGAAGGCTCTGAGATCTGGAACCCTGGATGCGTAGTTGCCCAGTGCTGAATAATGAATCTGCAATTACAGAAGGAAGGATTTGTGATAACTGTCTCTAATGGGTGAATCTCCCATCTCCCTCTGACCGATCCCCTTCCCACTGGGTTCTTTTCTCACCTTAGTTATTTGTAGGGTGAGCTATGCGTCCTGTGTTTCTTGTGCAGGGGCGCTTGACGTTTGTTGGCGAGCTGCCCGAGTTGCTTCACTGGTGCAGTATGCCTTCCTTGGGCCCAGGCCTGCTGTGACCCAGAGTCTGCTGGTAGGCAGGTAGGTTTGTTAATTTTAAGTCTTTGTTCTGTTTATGGTGGGAATTCGTTAATGTCTTTATCTCCTTCTTTTCAGGTGCGAAGGTCTTGATGATGGCATGCCGCATGGAGAGACATGTTTCTAGGTAAGAGAAAGCGCAAAGCGCAGTGCCTTTATTGTCTTTTAAAGCTAACCTGTGTTTTCTTCTTCTTCTCCTCACAGGCCGCTGTGGTGCTGCGAGCGCAATGAAAAACAGGCCCCGGAATCAGTTAAGGTAAGTACAGTGCCGTGCAGTTGTTTAATATTGAAAGCGAACCTGAATATGTCTCTTTTCCTTTGCAGATGTTGCTGTGGTGCTCGGAATGGAAGCGTGGCGTAGCGCGATCGAATTCAGTTAAGACTGATGGAATTCAATGTTTTGGAAGCGCGCGTTCTAATATTGTTTTTCCCTTTCTCGTTATTGCATGTCACAATGTTCGACCAGCAGCTGTGGTAGCGGTTCGCCAGAAGTCCTTAATCTAGTACTCACACTTGAGTGATGTTTCTTCTTCTTTCGGTTTCCACAGATTGCAGCCCAGTTGAGATGCTGAGTGGCGGATGGTGTTTTCTCAGGTAAGACAGAATAATCTTGTTCTTGTTCTAGCAGGATTACAGGAAGATGCTGAAGACCAGGAGCTGGACACGGTGAGCGTCACGCTGCTGGTTGCAAAATAACACAAAGCGTGTTCTGCAGTCAGGGTGTGGTTTATATAGCCCAGGTAAAGTAGTACCAGGGAAAGCAGTTCCAGGCCTGCCACACCCAAAACACTAGACCGCATGGCTTGGTTCTTAGAACTAGACTGTGTGGGTGCTTCCATGTTGGATTTAAAGGCCCATCTACATAAATGGGTCCTAGTTTGAACAGCCCTTCCTTTCTACATATGAGCCTGGTGCCAAAGGCACCAGGGCTGGCTCCAGGGGCCCTTTTGCAGTGGTTTTAAGGCCCTCAGGGTTCTGGTGGGAGCCTGCTTGTGGCCTGACTTGTGCCCCCTCACAGTGGTCATGACAGCACTCCCCCCCAAGGCATCTCTCATGGTATCCTTCCTGTCCGGTCTGGGTTTGGTGGGGTTATCCAGGTGAAACCTCTTAATCAGACGTGGTGCGTGAATATGTCCACTTGGTTCCCAAGTTCTGTCTTGAGGCCGTACCCTTTCCAGGCAACTAAATAGTATTGCTTAGATCTGGTACGTATCGAATCCAGGATGTTTCTAACTTCAAATTCAGGCTCCCCATCAACTAGCACAGTTTTGGTGGTATTAAGACTCGGGTTCCTGGTTGTACAGGGTTTACAAGTGACACATGGCACACCGGATGAATTTGCATGCTTGGTGGTAAGGCTTGACGACCACTGGATTTATCACTGATTCGATGGTATAGGGTCCTAGATATCTTGGACGAAAGGTCTGGGTACCTTTTATGGGCACATGTTTTGATGCCAACCAGACTTCATCTCCAACTTGGTAATCGGGAGCTTTCTTTCGATGCCAGTCCAAGAATTTCTTTTGTCTGTCTTTGGTTTGCAGTAAATGTTCATTTGCCCTTTTGAAGGCTTGCGTTATGCTTGTGTGTAAAGTCTTTACCGCTGGCATTTCCCAGGTCGTGGGGGAGTCTAGTTCAGAGGTAAGTGGATGTCTTCCATATATTGTGTAGAAAGGGCTTGTCCCATGGTGGTGTGTATGGAGTTATTGTATGTGTATTCCGCTATCCATAACAAGTCTTTCCAATTCTCTTCCACTTGATGCAGCATGCAACGTAGATACTGTTCTAATGTCTGGTTTGTTCTTTCTGTTTGTCCATCCGTTTGAGGGTGATGGCTAGTGGATAATCAAACATCGATTTGTGCCATGGTACAACATTTTCTCCAGAGGTTGGATACAAATTGGCTTCCACGATCTGAGATTAGGGCTGAGGGGAAACCATGCAGTTTTATAATCTGTTCAAGAAATGCTTTTGCCAGACCGGTAGAGTTAGGAAGTCCTTTGAATGGAATGAAATGTGCCATTTTAGAGAACAGGTATACAACCACCAGAATGGTATTAAAACCTTGACAGGGAGGTAAGTCCGTAATAAAATCAAGAGAAAGAGTATGCCAGGGAGCCGGGGGAATATCCAGTGGTTTTAGGAGGCCAGCTGGTTTCTGTTTTTGTGATTTATTCTGTGCACATATCCCACAGGATAGAATGAATCGAGCAATGTCCTTACGCCAGGTTGGCCACCAATAATTCCGTTTAACCTTGGCTAGAGTCTTAGCAATTCTGGGATGGCCTTCGATCAGGGAATCATGATAACCAGACATGACCAATTCTTGCAGATCTTCACTTGGTAGATATAGTTGTTCCCTGAAGTAGGGTAATCCATCCAGAACCGTGTGATGTTGATTTTGGGAATTCTATTTCTGCAAGATCTCAGGGTTCATTAAGGTTCAAATCTTATCTTTAAGTTCACTCAGAGTCAATATGGTGGCGAGTCAATATGGTGGCGAGTCCCAGTAGTTTATCACTTGGGATGATGGCAACAGGGTCCAGGGTACTGTTCGTTTTCTCTTCAACACCCATATGAGACAAGACATCGGCCTTCCCATTCCGAACTCCCGGTCAGTATGTTATTACATAATCGTATTCTGCAAATAATAGAGCCCACCGCAACTGTTGTGACGATTGGGCTTTTGCTGACTTTAGGTATTGAAGGTTTCGGTGATCTGTGATTACTGTGATGGTATGTCTGGCACCTTATAGATAATGCCGCCATGCTTTGAAGGCTGATTTTATTGCCAACCATTCTTTGTCTGTAATTGTATAGTTAAGTTCTGGTGGTGAGAATTTACGTGACCAAAAGGCCACGGGGTGGAATTGGCCTGTCTCTGGATCTCTTTGAGAGAGAACTGCTCCCATAGCTACGCTGGAAGCTTCTGTTTCCACTACATAGGGGAGATCAGGGCGAGGATGTCATAAAATTGGCGCAGAGGTGAATCTTTTCTTGAGTTCTTGAAAGGCCTGTTCCGCCTCTTCAGTCCATTGGAACTTTTTGTCATTTTTTCTCAGTAACGATGTGATTGGGTGAACTATCCGTGCGAAATCTGAAATAAATCGGCGATAAAAATGTGCAAAGCCGAGCATACTCTCTGGCTTCCTTTAAGTGAAGAAGGTGACGGCCAATTAAGGATGGCATCTACTTTGTGTAAATCCATCTTGACTCCCTTTGGCGAGAGAACAAAATAGAGGAACTCAACTTCGGTGATATGGAAGGAGCATTTCTCGAGTTTAGCGTACAGTTTGTGCTGGTGAAGTTTTGCATGGACTGAGTGAACATGTTCCACATGATCTCTTTCAGAGTGAGAATACACCACGATGTCGTCAATATAGACCAGGGCACAGACATTGATTAATTCCCGTAATACATAA
This sequence comes from Ambystoma mexicanum, assembly GCF_040938575.1. Classification (NCBI taxonomy): domain Eukaryota; kingdom Metazoa; phylum Chordata; class Amphibia; order Caudata; family Ambystomatidae; genus Ambystoma; species Ambystoma mexicanum. The sequence goes on along the minus strand of NC_090925.1, from coordinate 8,314,193 downwards.
TTCATGAAGTATTGGAATGCAGTGAGATTGTTGCACAGCCCGAAAGACTTTACCTGATATTCATACAGGCCATACTTGGTGCGAATCACGGTTTTCCATTCATCCCCTTTCTTAACACGTACAAGGTGGTATGCTCCTCTGAGGTCTAGTTTGGTATAGATTCGGGCATCCTTGACTTGGTCCAACAGTTCCGGGACAAGGGGCAAAGGGTAGAGGTTTTTTTACTGTGATTTGATTAAGTAGGTGGTAATCTATGCAAGTCCTCAAATCTCCTTCCTTCTTGGTTACGAAGAATAAGGCAGAGGCTGCCAGTGACTTTGACGGGCAGATGAACCCATTAGCCAGATATTGATCCAGATAGGACTTTAAGTGGAGATTTTCAGTTTCCCGTAGTGCATAAATTTGACCACAAGGAACCTGTACGCCAGGTATCAGGTCGATCTGACAGTCATAGGGCCTATGTGGCGGTAATGTGTTAGCCTGTTCCTTCTGAAAAACATCTTGATAATCCTGATGTTCATTTGGTAAGGTGTACATTGCTTCCGCGATCCCCGATGCTATTCCTTGAACAGAATTCAAGTTTGGGTGTGGTATAGATTTCGGGTAGCAGGCGTGGGCGCATTCATCAGAGAAGGTCAGTCTCTTTGCACGCCAGTCTATGTGGGGATTGTAAGTTACTATGTGTTGTGATGTTTGTCCAAGATAGCATGAAATCTGTATTGTGGAATTTTTACTGCCTCAAGTTCTAGTGACGTCATAGAATCTATGTTTGCTTATTTGCTTACAGTGTTCTAACTTTGTCAGTTGAAGTTTGTCTCATTTGGAGAGGAGCCTCTGCTATTGCTCGGGGTCTTTTCATCTTTATATCTCAATAAATACATATAAGAAGACTTACCTGTTTCCGCTAGCGTCTTCATAACAATGGTGACGAGGATGGGATGCTGACAGGAGACCCCCATCAGCGATTCCACACCGGCTGCTCCGCCTTTCCCCAAGCGTAGCAGCGGCAGTCGAGAGAAAAGCTCCCCGTACGTTATTTCGGACAATAAGCCGCTCCGCTACTTCCCAACGTTGAGCGGCCACCAAGCAGAGTCCGGCAGCCTCGATCCTCAAGTAAGTGCCTGCACCACCCCCCCTTTGGAAACTAGAGTCCCGCTGTCACCGCGGCTGTTGTTTCATTTTTTTTCCCGGCCGTTCTTTACTGTGTTGGCGCAGCACTGAAGAGAAGATCCGTATCTCCCCGGTACTGATTCTTGTGGAGCGGTGCTGTTTCACCCCCACACAGCGACCGTCTGGAAGCCGATGCTCAGATCCTGAGAGCGGAGGGGAAAACAGGAGGAAGGAGATTACCATGTACTCGGTAGCAGAGGCGCAGCGTGAATTCAGAAGAAAGCAGCAAGAAGCCTACCGTATGTTCGGAAGTGAGGGCACATTACGAATCTCATAGAAGCTTGCGTGTGCACGTTCTGAAGGATTGAAGGCACCTTGTTGCTCATGGGATTATGTGTAAATGAGATGGCTTCTCATTCATAACCATCAGGAACCGCCGGCACTGACAAGCACGGGGGAGCATTAGGAGAGCACGGTATGAAAGGTTGTCAGAGCTCAAGAACAGCAGTTTGTCTATCAGAGGCATTGTAAAGGACATTGGGTCAAGAGTCTGAGTCCCAGGGAGTTACCCAGCAAAGACTGAATACTGCTGAAAACTGTGTTGTACATGACAAGGCACCAAGGAGAGCAGTGTTTTGTTTTGTGACTGCCACAGTACCTAATCTTCACAAGAGACTTTTCCAAGGTAGCTGGTGACGAAAAAAGTAGAGGATAGAGTTGCGGCGGTTTCAGCCACAGGAGCATGGCAGCTTTACCGGGAATAGCAGGTCGACCAATTTTTATGCCAATCCCTGGATCAGCAAAAATAGCGTGGTCCCAATGGCGCAAAGGATTTTTACACTATATGAAAGCTGCTGGAGGGACATCGTATTCTAGCAAAAGGAAATTGACACTGTCATTACATTTCCTAGGGTATGAAGGTCAAAGAATATATGAAACGCTTCCCCAACCTTCGGGGGATGGCAGCGGTGATGATATGAATGAGTTTGATTTGGCCTTGTTGAAACTCGACAAACATTTCAACCGCAAAACCAGCACAATCCTGGAACGCTATAATTTTCGCATGCGGGTACAGGGTCATGGAGAATCTGTGGAAGAATATGTAACGACGTTGCAACACCTGGCGTTATCCTGCAAATTCCAGGAGGCGTTTGACGAACACATCCGTGACCAGTTCATGACACATTGTAAATCCAATAAAATTCGAGAGGGACTATGGTTAAGGGATGAGCCTAATTTGGATGAAGTATTAGATGTTGCCAAGCGTGTGGAACATTAACTAGCGTGTGTGGCCAAATTATCAAAGAGTGAGATGAGAGAGCCAAAGGAAAACAAAACTGAAATACTAAACGTGGTGGAAGCAAAGAGCAAAAGGAAGGGAAAGAATAGACAAACGATTCAGATTGCTGTGGAAGAGAGAAGAAATCGAGATTTGCCGCAAAGAACTGAAAGAAAAGATGAAAGGAAAGATGAAAGACTATGTTTTCGATGCGCGAGTAGTACGCATTTTGCCTCTTCTATCATGTGTCCTGGTCGCAGAGCTACTTGTGCGAAATGCAAAAGGAGAGGACATTTTGCGAACTGTTGCAAGAATTACCAGTTTCGCCAGGGAGGTCAAAAGAAGGTTCTTTATGTGAATGAAGAAGAAGATGGCAGGTCGTCAGAGGAGGAAATAACACTACTGATGCAGAATGTCATTGTTAATACTATCAATGTCGTTATGGAGGGTGAAAGCTCAGATGACTGTGAACGTCCTTATGCAGTGTTAAGTGTGAATGGTCATAGGGTTTCCATGATGGCCGATTCTGGTTCGAAGATTACTTCAGTATCTAGAAGTGTGTTTGAGAGGGAGATGAAAGGTGTACTGTCAGAATTGTTAGAACCTGACATAAATCCCGGTGGCTATAATCAGGATAGGATTGAGTTGCTGGGTTTTGTTTGGAGTAAGTTTGAATGTAAAGGACAGAAATGTGATGGCAAGGTGTACATTACTAAGAAGGCTCAATCCTTACTGGGATGGAGGTAACAGAAGAACCTAGCCATCAGACTCAACCCCAGTCAAGCAGAACAAGTACTGCAAGTGTTATCAACATGCTCAGCTTCCAGCAAGTATGTGTCAGAGTATGGTAGAGTGTTTGATAAGACATTGGGGAGAGTGAAAGGGTTTCAACACCAAATAATATTAAGGAAGGGCAGTATGCCCGTTGTGGCGAAACTTAGGCCGGTCCCTTTTTCTTTACGAGAAGGTGTTAAAAGAGAGCTAGAGAAGTTGTTACAGATGGGTGTCATCGAGAGAGCGGGGGAGTTGAGTGGGTATCCCCTGTTGTGGTCGTCAAAAAGAGTTTGGGTGATCTAAGGCTGTGCGTAGACATGTGTGAGCTTAACAAATGTGTGATGGTTGATAGGCATTCACTACCCAACGTGGGTGAGATGTTAACCATGGTTGGTAGAGGCAAAGTTTTTTCAAAACTCGATATGACGTCTGCATATCACAAAGTTGAACTAGAGGAAGGATGTAGGAAGGTTACTGCCTTCATCACCCACGATGGAGTGTTTCAGTTCAGAAGGATGGCGTTTGGTTTGGCATCAGCCTCATCGGTGTTTCAGAAGATTATGGATAGTTTGCTTAGAGGTATGAGGGGAGTGTTTTGCTTCCAAGACAATGGGCCTCATTAGGACCCAGGCGGTAAGGGGTTTACGGCGGCGTAAACAGCGCCGACGCTTACCGCCTGATTCCGAGGTCCCTTAGCGCCATGGAGGTTTTAACACCTGCTTTTAGCAGGTGTTAAAATCCATGGCGCTAAGGGACCTTGTTGTTAATTACGCCACCGTAATTTACGGTGGTGTAATTGACGCCTTCCCCACTCCCATTATGCCCTATGGGGCAAAAATGGGAATGGGGAAGGGTAAATTGGTTAATGGGGACTTACCGCCCCACTTACCTCGGAATGGGGCGGTAAGTCCGCCAACCACCATGGTGTAAACGTAGTTTACGCCATAGTGGTAAAGGTACGACCCAGGCGGTAACTTACCGCCTGGGTCGTAATGAGGCCCAATGTGCTAATAAGTGGTGAAACGCTAGAATAGCATGACAGGAATTTGGGTAGAGTGTTGAAGATTTTTGAGGAGAGGGGTATAACTTTAAGGGGGGAGAAATGTAAATTTGCTGTATCTAAAGTGGACTATCTGGGTCATGAGGTATCATGTGATGGTGTTAGACCCAAAGAGTGTAGGGTTAATTCTATAAAGGAGATTGAGAAACCAACCACCAAAAGTGAACTACGTTCATTTTTGGGCATGACTGAATTTTATCAAAAATTCATAGTGAACTATGCATCCAAAGTACAGGAAATGAGGAAAATTCTGAGGAAGGGTGTAGATTTCATTTGGAATCGACAGTATGATTTGGAGTTTGCCAGAATCAAGGAAGAGATAGACATGGCTCATCCATTAGGATTTTTTGACACGGGAAAATTATCTATATTTACTGTGGATGCTAGCGAGGGTGGTCTGGGTGCCGTCCTTTCACAGAAACAAGAAGATGGATCGGAAGAAGGGATAGCACATGCATCACATGGCCTGAAGGGTGCAGAGTTAAGGTATTCAGTTCTTGAAAAAGAGGCTCTAGCGTGTTATTGGGCTGTTGAGCGGTTTCGAAATTTTGTTTGGGGTGTGGAGTTTGTGATCTGGATAGATCACAAACCCTTGAAGGTCATTCTTGAAACTAAGGGCTTAGATAAGGTCTCGCACAGAGTAGCAGGCTGGGTCACTAGGATGCAAGCACATAGTTTTAGAATGGAAGTAATACCCGGAAAGGTTAACACACTTGCTGACAGTTTATCGAGTGTAAGAGTTACCTCTCAGGATGTGTTTGAGGATGAGGATATGGAAACGGTGTTCGTGAACACAGACAGAATTGTATCCAGGCAAGAGTGGTTAGATGAAATAAGAAAGGAGAAGATAATCAGTAAAGTGATCCCGTATGTGGTGACTACAACTTGGCCAAATAAATCAGAGTTGGCAGAGGGAGTAAAACCTTATTGGGAGGTAAGAGATGAACTATCCGTTGTGAATGACATATTATTTACATGGGAGAGAGCGGCGGTTCCAGTAGGTATACGCAACAAAGTTATAGATTTGGCACATAGTGGCCACATTGGTGTTACCAAGACCAAGGGAGTATTGAGAACAGATTATTCGTGGCCGGGATTCGACAGGAGGTTGAAAGCCAGTTGGCGGAATGCCATTTGTGTATCAAGAGTGGAAATGGGATGGTGGCTAGGAGGCAGCCATTGGTTGATGTTGGAGAAAACATGGTCAGGGTATTGCAAGAAATCTTCGCTAGTGAGGGACTGCCGAAAGTGTTCTGACTGACAATGGTACTAAGTTCACCGGTGGATGATTTCCTAATTACTTAAAAAAGTGTGGAGTGAGTCATAAAAGGGCTGCTCTTTAGCACCCCGAGACAAATGGAGTAGTTGAAAGATTTAATAGATGCGTGATGGAAAGCATTCGCATGGGGGAAGAGTGTGGTTTCGATAAGTTGGCAACTATTCAGAATAGGATGTGGGCACTGCGCATGGCGCCTCATGCGACCACAGGACTATGTCCATTTGAACTCAAGAGGGGTCGGAAGCCTTTTTCCATGGCATGTCCTCCGTGGCTTGGCAGGAGCCGGGAGTCGGATGTCGTTATTGACCAAGTGAAAAATGTCTTTAAAAGGAAGAAGAGTGAATGCGTCATGTGTGAGAATGAAAGGGGAGGTGGAAAAGAATTGCGCATGGAGTGTGGAGATTGGGGTAGGATAAAGTAGGGAGTGGTTAAGAAAAAGGGAGATTATCTGTATTCAGATCCAGTTAGGGTGGTTGCTGTTATGAAAGGTGCAGTACGCATGGCTGGTGGACAAGTGTGGAATAAAGATAGAGTTGCCACAGTGAGAAGATGTCATGTGTAAAGAACAGTGTTTATTGTGAAGGAGATTTTTGAAAAAGAGCGAGATGTGTTGTGATGTTTGTCCTAGATAGCGTGAAATCTGTATTGTGGAATCTTTACTGCCTCAAGTTCTAGTGAGGTCATAGAATCTATGTTTGCTCATTTGCTTACAGTGTTCTAACTTTGTCAGTTGAAGTTTGTCTCATTTGGAGAGGAGCCTCTGCTATTGTCGGGGCTCTTTTCATCTTTATATCTCAATAAATACATATAAGAAGAATTACCTGTTTCCGCGAGCGTCTTCATAACACTAACCATGGCATCCCTGAGATCAACCGGAACTGAGGAGCTTTGATGAGGTCAAACATGATTGCTTCTTGATGTCCATCCTGACACAGAAGGTTTAATTCTGTTGTGCATTGGGTTACTGGTCCCGAAGCAATTTCTGTACCGTCAACAGTAGTTACCTTTTCAGTTGTTGGTTTTTTGCATAAGGGAAGTCCCATTTCTGTTGCCAGTTCTCGGTCTATGTAATTACCAACTGCTCCGCTGTCTATATATGCTTCTATGGCATGCATCTGTGACGGTCGTTGGTGATTGATCAAGGTTACTGGTAGGGTGAAATGTGAGGTCTATGACTCATCCTTCTTGCTCGACAAGCGGACCTCTCCGCTTACCGGGCCTGGTAGTTTTCTGATTCCTTTCCATCATCTTCTTTCTCTGTAGCGCCTACCACCTTCCTTGGAGGTTTCACTGGGCATTCTTTGAGGTAGTGACCCGATTTACCGCAGCATAGGCATAACTGTAGCTGTCTCCTCTTGTCTTTTTCAACCTTGTTAAAGGGGGTCGTACTCCTCCAATCTGCATGGGGTCTGTGGTATTTTCTGATGGACGTTCAACATTATCTTTTAAACGTATGTACATGGCACGATTTTCGAGTCTACTTCGGTCTGTTCTTCAATCCTGTAAACTGTTATCCAACTGAACTACCAGGTTGATAAACTCTGCACAGTCTTTAGGTGGGTCTACCACTTGAGCAAGGACATCCTTCAGGTCTCCTCGTAGGCCCCGATGAAACAACGTTGTTCTTTTATGTTCTGGCCACCCTGCTTCTACAACCAGTCTATTAAAGGTGGCAATATAAGTCAGCAAATCTTGATTACCTTGGCGGAGGGACAGGAGTTCGTTATCAAGAGCTTGTCCATGCAAGTATCGAACAAATAACTTTTCCATCTCCTGTTGAGAACCCCTGAAGTTCTGCAGTAATGGGTCATCCCGGCTCATTAAAGGTACCAACCAGTTTGCAGCACTTCCACTCAAATATGATACCATGAAGGCCACCCTCGCCTGGTCGTTTAGGAAAGCCCATGCATACAAAGAAAATGGAGGCGGTACTGGTTCATGAATGTTGCCTACCTTCTGGGGTCTCCATTTAACCGTTCTGGTGGTGCTAGGTATACTACTCCCAGCAACGTTATCTGTACTGGATTGACTGATGATGGTGTAGCGACGGATGGGGTGAATCCGGCCAATGCATCCTGCCCCACCTGTGTTTGTAGTAGCTATTTGCTTAGTTCATCGGTACGGTCTTTTGTGACTATTAACTCTCGTCTTAAGGCATTGGTTTCCTGCCGGGCTCCGTGTACCTCGGCACGTAATTGTGCCAAGAACTGGGCTAACTAATCAGTTTCAGATGCCTTCATGACGCCCAAGTGGATAAGGTTTAAAGGCTTTGAGTTCTGTTACGCTCACCTCTGATATCCCCAGGGGCGTCTGGAAGGCTCTGAGATCTGGAACCCTGGATGCGTAGTTGCCCAGTGCTGAATAATGAATCTGCAATTACAGAAGGGAGGATTTGTGATAACTGTCTCTAACGGGTGAATCTCCCACCTCCCTCTGACCGATTCCCTTCCACTGGGTTCTTTTCTCACCTTAGTTATTTGTAGGGTGAGCTATCCGTCCTGCGTTACTTATGCAGGGGCGCTTGACATTTGTTGGCGAGCTGCCCGAGTTGCTTCACTAGTGCAGTACGCCTTCCTTGGGCCCAGGACTGCTGTGACCCCGAGTCTGCTGGTAGGCAGGTAGGTTTGTTAATTGTAAGTCTTTGGTGTGTTTATGGTGGGAATTCGTTAATGTCTTTATCTCCTTCTTTTCAGGTGCGAAGGTCTTGATGCTGGCGTGCTGGATTGAGAGGCACGTTTTCAGGTAAGAGAAAGCGCGAAGTACAGCGGCTTTATTGTCTTTTAAAGCTAACCTGTTTTCTCTTCTTCTTCCCCTCACAGGCCACTGTGGTGCTGCGAGTGGATGAGAGCGCGATGAAAAACAGGCCCCAGAATCTGTTAAGGTAAGTACAGCGCTATGCGGTTGTTTAATATTGAAAGCGAACCTGAATATGTCTCTTTTCCTTTGCAGATGTTGCTGTGGCGCTCCGGATGGAAGCGTGGCGTAGCGCGATGGAATTCAGGTAAGACTGATGGAATTCGATGTTTTGGAAGCGCGCGTTCTAATATTGTTTTTCCCTTTCTCGTTAATGCAGGTCTCAATTTTCAAACAGCAGCTGTGTTAGCGGTTCGACAGAAGTCTTTAAGCTAGTGCTCACAGGTGAGTGATGTTTCTTCTTCTCTCGGTTTCCACAGATTGCAGCCGAGTTGCTATGCTGAGTGCTGGATGGTGTTTTCTCAGGTAATACAGAATAATCTTGTTTTTGTTCTTGCAGGATTACATGAAGATGCTGAAGGCCAGGAGATGGACACAGTGAGCGTCACGCTGCTCGTTGCAGAATAACCCGAAGCGTGTTCTGCAGTCAGGGTGTGGTTTATATAGCCCAGGTAAAGTAGTACCAGGGAAAGTAGTTCCAGGCCTGCCACACCCAAAACACTAGACCGCATGGCTAGGTTCTCAGAACTAGACTGTGTGGGTGCTTCCATGTTGGAATTAAAGGCCCATGTACATAAATGGGACCTAGTTTGAACAGCCCGTCCTTCCTATATATGAGCCTGGTGCCAAAGGTGCCAGGACTGGCTCCAGGAGCCCTTTTGCAGTGGTTGTAAGGCCCTCAGGGTTCTGGTGGAGGCCTGCTTGTGGCACAGCTTTCACAGTGGTCATAACAGGCACATGCAGAGTTGTGCTGCTGCATCCGACGTCCCCATCCCCAGTCAGCCCCATGGGGCAGAATGGGGATGAGGAGGCCCTTGATTCCGGCACCCGAAAATGGGCAAGTACCGGGTCCGCCTAACTCGGCATGACCCGGTTCTTGCCTATTCACGGGTGCCGGAAAAAATGCAACTCCCGTGGCAGTCGTGCCGTTTTTAATGGCACAGCTACCGCCAGAGTTATAATGAGGCCCCATGTGTGTTTGTACTTCTTATCTGTGTATGTGTAACTTTCATCAATCCCTTATCTGGTTTACTTGGGCGACCCTGTCTCCGGCATTTCAACTAATTTGTCTTGTGTGTGTCATTGCTTACCAGGTCCATTTCAAGCTCAGTCACTCTATAATTTTTTAATAGAACAGGAATGACTATGAAGGGTCTGGATGCTCTTGTAAGTATCATGCGTACATCCTCGGGTGGGTGCACAGGAACAACACTTTGTGTGCCTATAAAAAATGTGGTTCTGATAGTAATGACAGCAATATAATTATGAATATAATGCATGCCTAGATAATACATCTATATGTCATTTTACAGCATTTGTTTCTTGGGCAATATGGATGTCCCTCCTCCTGAGGGAGAACAATGCTACTGCTTTGACTGCCCATCTCGATCATCTAAGGAAGCAAAAACGGGTTCTTTAATACATTTTCATTATTATCACTTCCTTCTTGGTTCTGCTGTCTCTGCTTCACGGATCAATAGTTCTGGACCAGTTGTGCTCTGAATCTGCATAATGGACTCTCTCTGGAAACAGTTCTGTTTGGAAATGTAATGTTCCAACAATGAACAATGACCTTGGCAAGTCTATAATATGTGGTCCATATAGACTAGTTCCCAGTCTATATCTCGAATCTGCTTCACTCCAGATGACATAGAAAAAGTGTATTTCTTGTCCACACTTCCACGATCTGTCCCTCGAATGAAAGTCTCTAAACTCTTCTGTGATTTGGCTCAAAATAGACTGTGACTTGGATTATGATCCCATTTAGAAGCATCCTTAAGTTTGCCGCGTTCGCTGGATCACGGATGAATGTGAGCATGTCAGTATCAGTGTGTCTCCCAACAAGATCTGGAGAGTCTTCAATTAAGCGAAAGAACATCCTGGTGATAAGGACATTTGTCTTGTCCTCACTGTACTCTGGAAGTAAAAGAAATTGTTCTGTGATCACTGTGAGTAAGTTTGATATTGTCTTTTCGTTATCAGGATCTTTCATAAAATCTGTTATGCTTGTAAGTCTCGAAACCAACGACGGGTAGGACCTCAATACCAATTCGAAATAGGTCAGTATGTTCCTGGTGAGGTCACTATTGTGTGACACCATAAGTAAGTCCAAACAAAGACTCTGTATTGAATGACTCAGGATTCTGTATTCTCTTCCAATCTATATATCCTCGATCAAAATTTGGCATAGCTTTTCTTATCAAGGCTTTAGTGTGCTTCAGTCCAGAGTCAACAAGCTACTTCTGGCTCAATGAATGCAATTCTCTTCCTTTCCCCTGTAACTAGGATGCACAGAGTGTTTGTGTCCTTTTTCCCTTATTTTGTTCAAAGGAAATGTCTTATTACTGAGCCACAACCTTATCACAAAAGTTGCTTGCTTTTTCACTTGACTGGTCATGCATCCTTCTTCCTCATCATAGATCTTGTCTGCACGTGCTGTGGTTCTGTCCCATTGTCTGTAGCCTTTTCAGGTTCGGTGTGGGCAGATGGGTCTCTCGGATATATGGCTTGATGTCACCAAGGAAGATCCAGGCTCTTCCTCCCTGTAACTTCACTGCAGAGGGAGCGACGTCCTCCACAATAAAAAGGCTGTGGAACCTTGGCTCGTCCCACGTTTTCCTTGTGTGATTCCGAACTAAGATGGTATGGCCCAGGGTATAGTTGAGGTACACGTAACTCTGGAACCCTGTCTGTTGTAGTATCTCCTTCTGTGTTCTGTACTGCCCTACACCCTCCTTGTCGCTGCAGCTGTCCTGAAATTACAGAAAAACTAGATGGTATGCAGTTCAAGTCGTTTTGCATTTCCAATCCTAGCACTCCTGTTCGCTGAGCATCACATCTAGCTCTAGTCCGAGGTATTGAAGGCGTCGGCATTCTTCTGACCGTCACAATTTAATGTGGCATATGATGATGGTCTGTTAGGGAGAATTCTCTCTTTAGGCTGAATTTCCTAACCTAGTGACTCCCCCAGCAGCTTTGCTGGATTCCTGGGGTTTGTTTTTTCCTCCTGCCCAGAGTGAGACTCTTTTTCTCCCACTCCTGGACATGATTTATGGTGTCCTTTGACTGTTAATGTGTTTTATGGGCTATGGGGTCCTTTACTCCATAGGGTCTCATGTGTTTTGCCTATGTGTGTTACACAGCACCCTCCAATTCGATTGCCCCGGGGTCTGTTAGTGGAGGGGGCACGTCTCCGTCCCCCCTGATCGAGTTTTGGCTGGTGACAGTGGAAACTACTTTTTATATTCGACCGCAAATTTTTTCCTATGGGATTTTCCCATTGTTCGAGGCTACCAACTATAATTATTTAATTCTCATAGCCTCGAACATACCGCCGGTTTATTTAATTAATATTAATTCTCCGGTTGGTATTTTTTGCCAAGACTCGATTCTAAAATGGCGTTTGTGTTCTCTTCTGTGACTCCAACCCAAGTTGAGCCCTTTGTTCCACTTTTTGGTGGGCTTCTCCACAGAAGCCTCCAAAAGTGGTGCCACTCTGTCTGGGTACCACAAGGGATGTGGGAGGGGGTTTAGGCACCCTGGACTGAGTTACCTTGGTAACTCAGGTCGCACTCTTGTGTGATTGGCCCAAGTGGTGAGCCGGCCGGCTCACCACTTAGCATGTTTGATTGATAGCTAGGCTGAGTGAATGGGGGTTTTCTGCATAAAAGCAGGGCTTTGGGGACTGGAACTTGAGAAGTCGCCACAGGACCTGAGAATCCGACGAGGGAGAAGCTGAGCCGACCTACCACGATGGAGCCCTGCAGAACCGACTCACCACTTCCCGACGACAGAGAAGATCTCCCGGCTGGAGAGGCCTTTTCCCCTGACTGGTGGGCACAACCAGTTTACCTTTCTTTCTTCACACCGCAGCCCGGTTTGTGGTTGAACTGCCCATGCAAGCACCCCGGCAGCCGGATAGCCACTCACCACTGAACCGCGAACCAACTGACCGCTCCTTGCACCTGAGAAACTCTGCGGCTGGTTCCTTCCCTGGCAGTGCAACGGACTCCTGTCTTCCTCCACGACGAGATCCTCTCTTCCCCTGGACGAAGCACCGACTTGCACCCGCTGCCAGGAACAACTGCCCCCGCTGGAGCGTTCTCACCACTTTAAGGTACCGTGTCCGCCAGGCCTCCCTTTCTAAAGATTGCAACAAGGTAATAATAACCCCTTAACCTTCTGGACTGGGCTGGCCGCCTTGACCCTCTAACTGGTCTCTTTCTTTGGTCCAACTCCTTTTTGAACCTTTACAAGACTTTTGTGCACTGCAACCGTGTGACCTTGGACACATTTCGTTTGGATCCTCTGAAAGTGGATCCGGCCTCTTGAACTCTAACTTCACAGTTTTACTTTGCCTTCCTCTCTTGTTATGTTCTGATAAAAGTGTTGGGATCTGTTTCAACTTGTTCTCTGCTTTTCTCTCCCTTTTTAAAACAAACTATTAGAGTGCCATCTACGTTAAGCGCTCACCGCTGTCTGAAAATAAGTGGGGCTTTACTTAAGACTTGTCTAATATTCTTTTAAGGGAGTGTATATATTTTAGTGACCGTGTTTTTGAATTGCTTACTATTAGTGTTTGTGTGTTTTTCTAGATGTGGATTTAAATGAATAATTATATCTCTTTTACACCAAGCCCTGGTCAGTGTTTAGTTGTTCTATTGTGTTCTCTTGACCTATTTTGAATAGTCTGTATACTGCCTAACTCTTCTTGAGGGAAGTCTGACTGCTCAGCCACAGCTACCAAGTGAATCTGTGTGGTACAGACTGCTACCAAGTGGGTTTACTGCCAAACACCTGTAGTCCTAAATCTTTTGCAGTGGTCCCAGAGGGAACTGCACAGGTTTCTGCCTAACACTGGTGTTCAGCGGTGGGATTTGTATTGAGTATACATTTTAGAGTGCTTGTTGAACACTTTAAGACAACTAACCACAGAGCTTAGCACTAAAAAGCTGGTTTTCTAACTATGTCTGCTATGGAGAGTTATACCTTTAGAATCATTGTCTGCCAAAACTGCTGATTGCTTAAAAGTATTGTGTAGACATAAGAATCTCTCTGAGAAGGGCAAGAAAATAGAACTTATAGAAAGATTGTTAGAAAACCAAAGTCTGGGTGGTACAGAGGAATCTACCCCCCCCCCAGCAAATGTAGAAAACAGTGATGGTATTGATCTGAATCAAAGTCTTGAGAATGAGTCAGAAGAGGAAAGTGAACCTAATGAAGTTAGCCACTCTGAGCCTCTGTCTGCCTTACCTGCTGTACCTACTGGGCCCATACCAGATCCTACATGTAACCCTGCTTATTTAGAACTTGAAAAAATGAAGCTTGAATTAGAATACAAACGTTTTTTAGCTCAATCTGAAAGAAACCAAGAGCTAGAGTTCAGAAGAATGAATGCCCAGGCTGAGCAGAAGCAAGCTGAGTTAAGACTCAGAGAAATAGAGCTTAATCGTGAGTTAGAAATGAAAAAGTTGTCTGTGGAAAATGCTTCTCTCTCCTCTGGTTCTTCTAGGAGTTCCAGTCCCAAAAGACCCCGGATGCCTAAGGAATTAGTGGGTATGTATGAACCTAGATTGGATGTGTTGGATTGGTTGAACATGTTTGAGTATAATCATGGGCTCCAGGACATCATAGGGAATGAGTTACTTCCCTGGTTGTTCTCTAGGCTTCCCCCTGTTGCAACTGATGTGGTAATGGAGTTGGGGGAGGTGGATAAGAAGGATTATGAATGTGTGAAACTAGCTTTGATAGCTGGATTTGGGAAGACCCCTTCCCAGTACCTTAAGAGGTTTAGGACCCTCAAAAAGCATGATAGTACCCCTTGGGCTACCTGGGTGAGTGAAAGTTTGAAAAACCTAGAGGGATGGATTAAGGGTTACAGAGTTAACGCTTATGAAGGAATGAAGAATCTTGTAATGTTGGAGTCAATTTATGCTGCCTGCTCTCCTGAGCTCAGACAGCACTTGGCTGATTCAAAGGAATTGGATTCCAGGAAGTTAGCTAAGGCTGCTGACTTATGGGTTGCCAACAGGGCCACTCACAAGGATTCTGGGGCTACTCAGAAAAAGGACGAGGGAAAACAGCCAAAAAAGGACTCCAAAGAGAATTCTAATAATTCCAATTCCAAAGAGGGCCCCAAACAGAACCAAAAGGGTAAGCCACCAGGGAAACCAAATCAGGCTAGTGTACCTCCTGCTGCCAAACCAGAAGGAGGTCAGAACAAGCCACCATTCCAGAAAGCATTTGGTAAATGCTTTGTTTGTGGCTTTACTGACCATGTGAAAGGAGATCCCAGATGTAAGGGTAAACCTTCAGGGGTCCAGCTTGTCTCCTTAGCCTTCGCTCCAGAGGAGGAAGTCCAAATGGCAAGTGGAAACTTTCTATTACTGGCTGATGAACCCGTTGGAGTCTCAGCTAGTGTTTCTTTTGTGTCTCTGGGTCTGTGGGAACAACAGAAGTTAGATGTCTATAATTCTATCCCAGATAATACTAAAGAGTATTATAAGGACAGTGTCCAGGTCAATGGTCAGGAGACTCCTGCCATTATGGACACTGGGGCCAGCATAACTGTGGTGGACAAATCGTTTTTTCAGGCTGAGGATGTTGCTAAGGCACCCAAATGCCTCACCAAGTTAGCTGGAGGGCCTGTGCAGATGCTTCCCCAATTACCAGTTCTCATCCAGTGTAATGACATGACTGTGAAGATACCTGTCAGCATACAAAGTGAGGTGCCAGGAAGGGTTCTGCTGGGAAATGACTTGAAAACTCTTGGAGTAGTGTCACATACCCCCAGACCTCCTAGTAAAAGGTTACAGGAGCTCACCAGACCTGCAAGGGAGAGAACCATGAGAGGTACTCCCAATGAGATGATAAAGAAAGAGATCACTCCTGCTCCACTAGAGTTGTCAGCTGCTGTCTCTAAGAAACCAGAAGCAAAGGGGAAAACTAAGACTTCTAACAAGAAACCAGCAGTCAGCACTCCTGTTCAGCCAACAAGGACTTCCCCTAGGTTGTCCAAAGTTACACCCATAACTCCCCCTCCAGCTGAGGCTGAGAGGGAGGTACAACCCTGTGTGGTTGAACTAGACTCTGAAGAAGAGCTAGTGGAAGGCCAGGAACTCATTGGAGATATGGATCCTGTTGACCATCCTGAGCTGCAGTCTTTACTGGCAGAAGGTGGACCCAGCAGGGCAGACTTCAGTAAGGGACAGAGAGAATGTCCAAATCTGGAAGGTCTTCGCCACCAAGCAGATGCTCAGGCTGAAGGGCAAGAGCCTGGGAAATATAGGTTACACTGGGAAGATGGCCTCTTCTACAGTGAACCAACCGAGTCTGCACCTGGGGACAACAAACGACTTGTAGTACCCCAAGAGAACAGACCACAGTTCTTGCAGTTAGCTCATGAGATTCCTTTGGCTGGTCACTTGAGTTTCAAGAAGACTAAGGAAAGGCTCTCACACTACTTCTATTGGCCAAAGATGGGGGCCGAAGTAGATAAATACTGCAGGAGCTGCCACACCTGCCAGACTTCTGGTAAGGTTGCCTCCAAGAATGTGGCACCTTTAGTGCCTCTCCCAGTTGTGGGAGTCCCATTTGTGAGAGTAGGGATCGACATTGTTGGGCCCCTTGATCCTCCAACTTCCTCAGGCAACTGGTTTATACTTGTTGTAGTAGACCATGCTACTAGGTACCCTGAGGCAATTCCTATGAGGACTGTTACAGCTCAGGCTGTGGCTAAGGCCCTCCTTGGTATTTTTACCAGGGTTGGGTTTCCTAAGGAAGTAATCTCTGACAGGGGGTCAAATTTTATGTCCCACTACATGAAAGCCATGTGGAAAACCTGCAGAGTTACTTACAAGTTCTCAACCGCACACCACCCTCAGACAAATGGGCTGGTTGAAAGGTTCAACAGAACCATGAAGAGCCTGATAGGTGCTTTAGAGGACCCCCTTAAAAGAAAGTGGGACCTTCTACTGCCATGCCTTCTCTTTGCTTATAGAGAAGTCCCTCAGGAGGGAGTAGGTTATTCTCCCTTTGAACTTCTCTATGGTCATCCGGTCAGAGGTCCATTGGCCCTGATCAAGGAGGGGTTGGAGAGTGCTCCTTCCCCCAAGCCAGTCAGAGTGACTGACTATGTGATAGGTCTCCACAGGAGAATGTCACAAATGATGGCAGAAGCAAGTGATAACTTGAAAGCTGGACAAGCATTGGTCAAGCACTGGCATGACCAAAAGGCTAACATGGGTGAGTTTACTCAGGACCAGCTAGTTCTCGTTATGATTCCAACAAGGCAGAGGGCCTTGCAAGACAAATGGTTGGGACCCTTCAAAGTTGTGGGTAAACTTGGAGAGGTCATCTATCTGGTGGACTTGGGCAACCCCAAGGGGGCTCCAACAGTCTTCCACACCAACAGACTAAAAGCGTATGTCTCCAGACCTGATGTAGGAGCTTTGCTTCTAGCATCATCAGAGGAAGAAGAAGAGAGTGAAGCTCTTCCTGATCTCCTCAGAGGCTTACCTTTAGACGAAAAGATTGAATGAGTAAATCTCTCTTCATATCTGACACCTGAGCAACAGGAAGAGTGCAAATCTATGTTGAATCAGTTTGCCTCTCTGTTCTCACTTTCACCAGGCTTGACCCCTTGGGGACAGCATGACATACTCACTGGTGACTGTCTGCCAGTCAAAAGCAGAGGATATCGAATGTCAGAAAATGTAAGAACCCACATCAAAGGTGAGGTCAACAAGATGCTTGATCTCGGAGTAATAGAGCCCTCTACTAGTCCATGGTCTAGCCCAGCTGTGTTAGTACCAAAGGCAGGATCTAAAGAACTTAGATTCTGTGTGGATTACAGAGCTCTTAATGCAGTCACTAAGACTGATGCCCACCCTTTGCCAAGGACAGATGAGTTGGTGGATAGACTTGGTGCAGCCAAGTTCCTCAGCACATTTGACTTGACGTCAGGCTATTGGCAAATAGCCCTGACAGACCATGCCAAGGAGAAAGCTGCATTTTCTACCCCAGTTGGCTTATACCAGTTTAAGGTTATGCCTTTTGGATTAAAAAATGCACCTGCTACGTTTCAAAGGATGGTAAACCAGGTTCTGAATGGGATGGAGGACTTCTGCATGGCATACTTGGATGACATAGCAGTGTTCAGCAATTCCTAGGAGGAACATGTGGACCACCTGAGATATGTTTTGCAGGCTCTTGGAAAGGCCAATCTGACCATCAAGGCAAGTAAATGCCAGATTGGAGTAAAGTGGTCTACCTTGGACATGAGGTAGGAGGTGGAGAAATAAGGCCTTTGCCTAGTAAGATTGAAGCTGTGCAAAATTGGACAACACCTAATACTCAGACCCAGGTGAGAGCCTTCTTAGGTCTCACTCGGTATTACAGGAATTTCATTGAGAACTATGGGTCCATAGCTTCTCCACTGAATGTCATCTCCTCTCTTAAATTCCCTAAAAAGGTTATATGGAATGAGGAATGCAATCAGGCCTTTGAAACCCTGAAAAAGGCTCTTTGCGAAGCCCCAGTACTCAGAGCTCCTGACTATCACCAAACTTTCATTGTGCAAACAGATGCTTCAAATGTAGTAATAGGTGCAGTCCTCAGTCAACTGGATGGGAACATTTAGGTAGCACCCCATTTGCTTCATCAGCAGAAAGCTGAAGGATCCTGAGACAAGGTGGGCAACAATCAAAAGAGAATGCTTTGCTATTGTGTGGGCACTGAAGAAGTTTAGGCCATACTTGTATGGTTCTACTTTTGTCATTCAGACTTACCACCAACCCTTGAGATGGTTAATGCAAATGAAAGGGGAAAATCCAAAACTATTGAGATGGTCAATCTGCCTTCAAGGGTTTGATTTCACCATTGAGCACAGGTCAGGGTGTCGCCATCAAAATGCTGATGGACTCTCTAGTATGTATGTCATCGACTAGAGGTATGAGGTTCATCCAGGAGTGGATTAAATCCTCCTGTCCCTTAGTCTGGGGGGGGGGCGAGTTTTAGGGAGAATACTCTCTTTAGGCTGAATTTCCTAACCTAGTGAGTCCCCCAGCAGCTTTGCTGGATTTCTGGAGTTGTTTTTTTCTCCTGCCAAGAGTGAGACTCTTTTTCTCCCACTCTTCGACATGATTTATGGTGTTCCTTTGACTGCTAATGTGTTTTATGGGCTATGGGGTCCTTTGCTCCATAGGGTCTCATGTGTTTTTCCTATGTGTGTTACACAGCACCCTCCGTGCAGTAACACAGGGGTGTCATAGTGACACCCCATCATACACTCCATACCCTGGGACTGACTACTGTCTCCCAGGGCATGTAAAGTCACCATTGGCTTTACTAGTCCCAAATTATTAACAGAAACAAGTACAAACCATCATATTGTGGACATACTGGTCGGGGCAATTCGATTGCCCCGGGGTCTGTTAGTCGAGGGGGCACGTCTCCATCCCCCCTATCGAGTTTTGGCTGGTGGCAGTGGAAACTACTTTTTATATTCGACCGCGAATATTTTCCTATGGGATTTTCCCATTGTTCGAGGCTACCAACTTTAATTATTTAATTCTCATAGCCTCGAACATACCGCTGGTTTATTTAATTAATATTAATTCTCCGGTTGGTATTTTTTGCCAAGACTCGATTCTAAAATGGCGCTTGTGTTCTCTTCTGTGACTCCAACCCAAGTCGAGCCCTTTGTTCCACTTTTTGGCGGGCTTCTCCACAGAAGCCTCCAAAAGTGGTGCCACTCTGTCTGGGTACCACAGGGGGTGTGGGAGGGGGTTTAGGCACCCTGGACTGAGTTACCTTGGTAACTCAGGTCGCACTCTTGTGTGATTGGCCCAAGTGGTGAGCCGGCCGGCTCACCACTTAGCATGTTTGAGTGACAGCTAGGCTGAGTGAATGGGGGTTTTCTGCATAAAAGCAGGGCTTTGGGGACTGGAACTTGAGAAGTCGCCACAGGCCTGAGAATCCGACGAGGGAGAAGCTGAGCCGACCTACCACGATGGAGCCCTGCAGAACCGACTCACCACTTCCCGACGACAGAGAAGATCTCCTGGCTGGAGAGGCTTTTTCCCCTGACTGGTGGGCACAACCAGTTTACCTTTCTTTCTTCGCACCCCAGCCGGTTTGTGGTCGAACTGCCCATGCCAAGCACCCCGGCAGCCGGATAGCCACTCACCACCGAACCGCGAACCAACGGACCGCTCCTTGCACCTGAGAAACTCTGCGACTGGTTTCTTCCCTGGCAGTGCAACGGACTCCTGTCTTCCTCCACGACGAGATCCTCTCTTCCCCCGGACGAAGCACTGACTCGCACCCGCTGCCAGGAACAACTGCCCCCGCTGGAGCGTTCTCACCACTTTAAGATACCGCGTCCGCCAGGCCTCCCTTTCTAAAGATTGCAACAAGGTAATAATAACCCCTTAGCCTTCTGGACTGGGCTGGCTGCCTTGACCCTCTAACTGGTCCCTTTCTTTGGTCCAACTCCTTTTTGAACCTTTACAAGACTTTTGTGCACTGCAACCATGTGACCCTGGAGACATTTCGTTTGGATCCTCCGAAAGTGGATCCGGCCTCTTGAACTCTAACTTCACGGTTTTACTTTGCCTTCCTCTCTTGTTATGTTCTGATAAAAGTGTTGGGATCTGTTTCAACTTGTTCTCTGCTCTTCTCTCCCTTTTTAAAACAAACTATTAGAGTGCCATCTACGTTAAGCGTTCAACGCTGTCTGAAAATAAGTGGGGCTTTACTTAAGACTTGTCTAATATTCTTTTAAGGGAGTGTATATCTTTTAGTGACCGTGTTTTTGAATTGCTTACTATTAGTGCCTGTGTGTTTTTCTAGATGTGGTTTTAAATAAATAATTATATTTCTTTTACACCAAGCCCTGGTCAGTGTTTACTTGTTCTATTGTGTTCTCTTGACCTATTGTGAGTACTCTGTTTACTGCCTAACTCTTCTTCAGGGAAGTCTGACTGCTCAGCCACAGGTACCAAGTGAATCTGTGTGGTACAGACTGCTACCAAGTGGGTTTACTGCCAAACACCTGTAGTCCTAAATCTTTTTTAGTGGTCCCAGAGGGAGCTGCACAGGTTTCTGCCTAACATGGTCAGAACCAGGCTAGTTTCTGAGTGCATACAATGCCAGTGGAAGCCAGTGTAACCATACTTTCTTGAGAATATGTTTTAACTTGGCTACCCTTTCTTTTAACAAGCCGTTGAGCTTCTTGCATATCCCATTCCCTTGTAGATGATACACCGATGAAAGCTCCTGCTTTATACCAAGCAACAAGCTGATTTGTTCAAATACTGCGTTAACAAAATGAGGACCTTTATCTGACCTCTTCACTTCACAAAACTCCCCATATGGGAAACACTTCCCTCACCAAGGATTTGGCCGCACAGGTAGAGTCTGGGTGTGTACGTGGACCTGCTTCTATCCATCTAGAGAATGGACACACCACAACAATTAGATAACTGTACCCATTACATACTTGAATCATATCGACATAGTCGATGTGCAAGTACTGAAAAGGACAATTAGGCCTTGGGATGACTCCTCTGATCACACGTAGTGTATGCCCAACTGTACATTTCTGACAGACTATGCAATGTATCATAAAAAATGAAACATGCTCTGCTAGGTTTGGTAAAAACCAGTCTTCGGCAATTGCTCCTGCTAGAGTCTCTCTTGTTATATTCGCTGGATATTGTAACTGCTCCAGTGCTATTTTCAGTAGGGCTATAGGCATTACTGGTTTACCAGTGCTGTCCTGTCACCACAGAGCCTCAGAGGGATTTAAAGAACACTGTCTTTGCTTCCAAAGATTCTTTTCTTCCTGCGGTGCCTCCCCTTGGAGCTCCATTAACTGAGTATTGGACATATTACTATAGCCTTCCGGCTCACTCGTCGCAACAATCATTTTCTCATGCACATCAGGCATTCCCACATCCATCATTATTTCATCTTCAGTTGCCACACGCTTAGCTTCAGCGTCTGCTGCTTGATTTCCACGTGAGATCAAATGTGTCCCTTTCATGTGGGCTGCACATTTCAGGACCCACTGGGAGTTGTAGTGTATTAATGAGCCTGTCCAATAAGATGGCGTGCTGAACTGGCGTGCCATCCGCTCAGAGGTAGCCCCTCCTTCTCCAGCGCGCTAAGCCTGCGTGCACTGTCGACATCACATAGGAAGAGTCCCTGTACACCGTTACTTCCTGGTCTGCGTGATTCTCGAGCGCGAGTGTCAACGCCAATAATTCTGCAGCCTCTGCTGAATAATGAGAGGGTAAACGTACACTAATAAGTACTCCAAATTCCCCATTTACTGTGTGCTTCACAACAGCGGCACCTGTATATCTCTGTCCATCATTGTGATCGATCCTAGAAGAACCGTCAATGAAGACGATTTCTCCTTCTGCCAATGCATTTTCTTTTACTCTGGGGATCTCATCATAGAATTCTTCATAGTTCGTGCAATCATGTATTGGCTCTCCTTCAGTAACTGGCTCTGCTATAAACATAGCTATGTTCACTATTCTGCATTGAACTATTTTAATCGCTGGATTTGATATGACCACTTCACAAGCAGAAGCTCTTTGTGATGTCAATGTACCTTTCGGTTTCTCTAAAATTTCAAATAATGTGTGCTCAACGAATAACGTCATTGGGCACCCCATTACAATGGTTGTAGCTTTCTTTATGGCGAACGCGGTGGAAGCCAAACCTTGTTTGCACAGGAAATGGCCTCTCATTACTGGATCTAAAACCCACTGTAGTATGCCAAGGGCTTGTACCCCAACGTGGTTTTCTGTGTAAGGACTGCTGTCATAACAATACCATCCGTGTGTGAAAACAGGTAAAATTCCTCTGCATAATTGGGAATCCCTAAAACTTGTGCCATGCAAATGCCCTTTTTTAGTTCATCAAACCCTTCCTCCATGACCTTAGTCCACACGATTTTTTCTTTCATTGCCTGTGCTTTCTTTAAGGCTTGTAATAAGGGCCTGGTATAAGAGCTGTAGTCAAAGACCCATGCCCTGACATAATTGCATAATCCTAGAAAACCCTTCATTTGTTTTGCCGTGTGTGGCTTAGCTGTTTTCAAAATAGCTTCAGCTCTTTCAGGGGTAACCTTCTTTTCTTCATGTGAAATCAGTTGGCCTGTGTGCAACACCTCTTATTGACAATACTGTAACTTCCCTTTTCCAACTTTATATCCCTTCTCAGCAAGTACAGTCAATAATTCAGTGGAATCACATCTGCACTCTTCCTCTGTTGTGCTGCACATTGGAATGTCATCCACATATTGCAAAACAACACTCTCTACTGCA
This sequence comes from Ambystoma mexicanum, assembly GCF_040938575.1. Taxonomy (NCBI): domain Eukaryota; kingdom Metazoa; phylum Chordata; class Amphibia; order Caudata; family Ambystomatidae; genus Ambystoma; species Ambystoma mexicanum. The sequence continues at coordinate 8,291,436 of NC_090925.1, read as the reverse complement.
ATGTTGCCCAAGTCCATCGAAAGGATTCTATTGAAAATCGAAGGGGACTCACAATACACTTGAGGCAGCCTTGTGAATTTCAGACGGACTTGTCTGAAGGTAAAAGATGTCAGGTCATGCAAATCTTTGTGCAATGGGATTGAGAAGAATGCATTTTTCAAATCAATCACCGTGAAATAACGTGCCTCAACAGGTATGTTACACAGAATTGTAGACGGGTTAGGGACTAGAGGGAACACGGCCTATACTATCTGGTTCATCGGGAGAATATGTTGTACTAGTTTCCAAGACCCCCTTCCCTTTTTCCACTAGGTAAATCAAAGTAATGCATGACGACTCTGACGTCACTAAGATGCCCTGATCCATCAAGGCAGAAATTCTCTTAAAGATCCCTTCATCTGTCTCCCTAGACATGGGATACTGTCGTGCTTTTGGTAAAATTGCTCCTGGTTTCAATTTAATCTTCACTTCTCCGACTCCTTTCAGTAAGCCTACGTCATAAGGGCATGTATTCCATACTGAGACAGGTACCTTTGCCATGTCGTCATCAAAACATTCAGGATGTTTTTGTGCCAGCATCATTCTCCGGGGCACCTCTCTTTTAACCATTTTCACCCAATAAGTGAGGCTTACCTCAAATGTCATCTCATCCTCACCTATTTGTTCTTCAAACAAATCCTCATCAGTGACGTCAGTCAATCTGTAACCTTCCCCAAGAGTGTCAGGAATGAGCAAAATAGGAGAGGAGGCTGAGGGTAGCCTGAAGGAGAGCTGAGTGTCATCCGCATAACACTAAAAGTTAGAGGAGAAGGTAGAGATCAGGTAGGCTAACGGGCCCAAGTAGAGATTGAAGAGCCAGGATGAGAGGTTAGAGCCCTGGGGAAACCCACATGTGGAGAGAGAGGTGGTGGAGAGAAAGAACGCAAGTTGGACCTGGGAGGGTCGGTCCAGGAGTAAGGAGGTCAACCAAGCCAGGGCCTGATACATGATACCCACGTTCTCACAGAGATGATTGATCAGGATGGCATGACTGACCATGTCGAAAGCAGAAGAAAGATCCAGGAGAATGAGAACAGATGGAATGCTAGAATTGAGATTTATTTATTTATTTCATTTGTTAAAAGCGCCCAGGACCCAGAGGTATCACAGTGCTAGTAGTCGCGTTAGTATCATTGCATTTGAGACACGTGGTGCCTTAATGGTTGGAGATGACAGTTATTGTTACAGAAAATGTAATACAGGCGGGCGGGTTTCATACATATTTGTTGGACAGTAATGTTTTGATGTTTTTGCAAAAGGCCTGGTAGGTTGGATCTTCTTTGATGTTGAGTGGACAGTCTGATTAGTGAGCAGATCTTCACGGGTGTTCAGGAGAGCAGTTTCCGTGCCCCTGAAAGCAAAGAAGCCAGACTGGTGGTTGTTCAGACAACCAACAGATTCAGTGTGGAGGGTAAGCTGGGAGATGGCCAGCTGTTCCAGGAGTTTGCGCAGAACCGCATGGAATTCCGGTCTGGGTGTACTAGGATGACATACTCATCTTCTCACCCACTCTTGAATTACATGTCGTCCATGTTATGGAAGTGCTTACAGGCTTACGGCAGAACCTCTTTATGCCAAATTGGAAAAATGCATGTTCCACATCTCCAGAATCGAACTAGCACTGCATCTCCTCAGGGCAAAGCCAGAGTGCTGGCCTTGCCACACAATATAGAATCCCAAGTTCCATGACGTATTCTCAGAGAATGAAGCAAATTAAGAACTGCTCCCACTTATTTTGGTGTTGATGTACCAGGTATGAAGAGCAATTTGTTTCCTAATTAGGGCTTGTGAGGGGCATATAATTTGGTATGAAAAAGAGCAGGTGATGAATGGTAGACAGCCTCTAACACCAGGTGACTGCCACTTTGAATATGTGCCAGGGCCGTTTGCCCCGACAATGTTTCAACTTCTTATCAATGAAGTGTTCACCAAACGATTGACAACTTCATAATTGTCGACCTGGAGGACATTTCCATCTTTTCAGAAAATCTGTAAGCACATTGGGAAATGTAAGAAAAGTTTTAAGGAGGCTGTGGAAACATTTGTTCTTTGGGAAGTTGGCGAAATGGCTGATTAAGGTACATTAAGTATCTTTTCTGTCTTTTAAGATCTCAGAGAAAGGAAAGGAATTAAAATGGATCTGCACATTTTGGCAAGCGCAGAGTTTTTTTAGAATTTGTATATTGCATTTATGCATTACTCTTTGGTTATTTTCTATTAGCCTTTTGACCAAAAGGACCTCAACGTGTGTGTGAGGATCTGACCAGGAGTGCGTGTTCACATGGCTGAATAACAAATGCCTTTACCTCAGTGCCCATCCATCAGCATCCAGACTCCTTCCATTTATAGTATAAACTGATGCCTCGCCTATAGACATTGGTGGTATACTTTCCCAAATGGACAAGGCCAACAATGAGATCCGTCGAATGGCATACTTTCCAGAACCCTCTACAGACCTAAGCAGCATTACCCAACCTACAATCAAGAGTTATGGACCATAAAGAAGGTTTCCGTACAATGGGAATATGTTCTGTAATGGTCAATAGTCCCAAAACAGGTGTGGATGGACTATGAAATTCTCTAACCTTAGGCATGCTTGATGGATACTATTCTTTTCAAGTTTTTGGGTCAATGAATCCTGCCAGCAACCAGACATGGTAATATGATATATCATTTAGACTAGAGAGAGAGGAGTATGCAGTTATACATTCATTCATACACTAATGATCCTGCCCACTGAAGCCAACCCTGCAGAAGGCGTAATGAGACAATTCATCACTTTTGATTGTGTCTTGATTAAAGAATTAAAAAGCAATAGCAATGAAACAATGGGTAAGAGCCGGAAAAGCAAAGGCTGGAGGTCAACATTTTAGGACATTGCCCTCATTTTTGCTAGAGATCATCTCTAGAGAAATGGGACTGCGGAGTAACATGCATTATAGAGCTTTTTACGCTTTCATTCTGGTGACCTCAGATAAGGAGACACGCAGCAGTTTTTATGCAGTTATGAATGATATGCACCAAAGCAAAGGCACCCCGATCACAACCAGTAGGACTGTTTTCACTGTTACCTACTTCAAGCAGGCTAACAGATTTCACTAGAATTTGCAGTAGAGCTACCAAATCAGAGGGTTTCTTGGCGGTGCTGGGCACATTAATGAAATTGGCGTACTTCATTGCCTTGGAGAAATTACCAATGGCTACGAGCTTAACCAGCATATTTGTAAAAGAGATTAATGATTAGATGTTTACTCAATGTCATTATCCCTGATATGGGATCCCAATAAATGTCAAGGTTCTTATATTGTCTTTGCAAAATACCGGATATCTCATGCAACAAATTATCCATATAGCACCCACAATCAGACGGACAAACTGAGCGGATAAACCAGAAATTTTTTAGATGTTTTATGACAGAATTTAAAGATGAGTGGTCTTTGTAGCTACAATTAGCTGAAAAGGAGACACATGCCACAACTAATTAGTTACTGATGCTGATACCATGGCTCATACACCCAGCTTTTCAATTTTGATTACAAAAACCTATAGTAACACCATTGCACTTAGTGAGTCGTCCACCACCTGTCATCATTGAAAACAGTCTAGAATATAAGGTAGATACAATTCTAGACTCTCAAACATGCAGCAGTTGTTATAGTATCTGCTTTATGAGAAGGGGAATGGTCCTGAGATACAGTACTGGGAGCCAGTGGAATTGACCCAAGGTATTCGTTTAATCAGGTAATTACCAGGGAAACCCAAACAAGGGAAGATGGAATGTAGGGATGGTGGTACCGACACGATCCAAGGCACACGAGGAAGTCATAAGTGGAGTTCAACAAGAGGGGGATTACAAGAAGGGTGGAATGGCAGAGGTGAAAATTGGTGGAAAGGCATAAAGGAGACTAAGGACAAAAGGTCTTTGCAAGGAACTCATAAGGAACTCTAGTGAACCTGTCACCATACTAAGATTGCGCCATATTGGACATTTGGAAATCTCATAGAGAAAATAACTAGCGTTACTCAGGGAAACTGAACTTGACTATAAATAACCCGGCCAGTGAGTAAAGGATTGTTTGGAAACATCCTTCTGTGATTTTCTTCTGTCATTCTGTTCCAGCATTTCCTAACCAACTCTTACTTGTTATTTCCTAGACCTGTTTTTTTACCTGATACCATACTATCTGTTCCAGTGTGTGTTTGGAGATGTTCTCTGTTTGCCTCGTGGATCTCTACCTTCTCTTTCTGTTTGCTTATGCTGTACCCACATTCTTTATGACACTCAGCCTTGTGTATGTTGATGAAGCGCCTTTACTTCCCGGGTGGTGCTCGCTCCCATTACGCTTCTGAGCTGCCTTTGTGGTTATTCCCTCACTGCTCTGATTCTCCCCCTGTTCTGTGCTCAAATCCTTGTGTGCATAATTTCTTAATTGCAGTCTGCCGCTCGCCTGCTTTTGGGCAATTCTACTTTTCTACATGTTTCCCTCTTGGGGCCCCATATCCTACTCTCTGAGAGTGCAGCTTTCCAGCTGCAGTTTCTCCCTAGTCACCAAGGGTATTCCTCTGTTACTCAGTATCACTACTGGGAACAGGGTGGGGCAGCTTCATGTTGGTGGGAACCTATGCCCTTCGGCCCTCTACAAGGTGCTTTCTCTGATACAGGCACGTTATTCCTGGTCATTAAAGGTATATTCTGGCAGGCAATGGCCGTTATTTAGAACATAAAGAACATAAAGAGCCTTCCCTTTCCATTACTTTCCATTACTTTTTTGTCCCCCCCATCTTCCCCGGGGGTTCTAAGCTTTGGTTCTCAACCAAGGGTTCTAGGCTTATGGTAAAGGGAGGGAGTTTATAGTTAGTTGCCTGTTTCATATAGAGGTGAGTTCCCACCACATTGCTGCATTGGGAACATCAAAATCATCCTCAGCTGGTTCTAATCATACCTTGGTAACAGCCAACAGTTTGTACAAATGGATTTTTCCAGATCACCAACTCTACCCATCACCTGTGGAGTCCCACAAGGATTCATCCTGTCACCCGTCATCTTCAATCTTTACATGTAACCGCTCTGAACCCACTCTACTCCACACAACATCCACATCTACTAATACGCAGATGACACTCAGCTCTATCCCAAGGTAACCTCCATTACCGTAGTGAAGGAGGGCATAGCATTCCCAAGACAATGCAGTGACATCAGACGATATATTGACTCAAAATGCATGCAGCATTTTGGAACCTAGGCACGTAAAGCAATGCCAAAACTAATTAGACAACAGGTGACAGCATTTTATAACAGGGTTGTGTTTGATAAGAAATATGTTTCCGCCATTTTGAAAATTACAGCATCTGTAGAGTAAGTATGCACGTGTCTGTACAGACACACGTTCAAAGGACACCTTGACCTCATTGTCATTGACACATAATTGACTAAACATAAAACTGAAGGAGCACTCCCATTTAGTCAGTGCAGCAGTACATTTTGACGTCATTCAAGGCGGTCTGGTCTGTATACCATCGAGGCGGGTCTAACCGGGTCTGAAGGCCACAGATCCCCGTCTTGCAGAGCGGACTCCATAATCCAAACGTTCCCAACCTATCGCTACAACCCTTAATTACTACATTATTGGAACAGTAAAATGCAATGTTATTGGCTGCTGTGTCATCATAAAAAATTCCTTGGTAGGGTTGCACTCTTAAGGAAAATGCCTGCAAAACACCACCAGGGCACCAGGAAATCGGGGTCCATGATCCCCACCTAGGAAGAAACACAGTGTTATCAAGGCTAGAACCAACTCAATGACATCTACTTCCTTGACTGCAAGTTAAACAAGGTAAGAAAATAAACTGTGTTAAAAAAATACCTTATCCCACTACAACGCCATACTAGAGGAATGGTCAGAGCTGGGAGTGACTAGCCTAAATGTACTTTTTTATTTTTATTATTTTTGCAAAGCTTGTGAAGAAGGTCAAGGCAAGTGTGTGTGCAGGTTCATTTTGCAGAATTTTGCAGCTAAAGGAAAACTGCAGTATTGTATGTTCAATCCATCACACGCTTCACTACATTGCAAGCTGGTGCAATATAATGATATTATGGGATCTTTCCAGGCAGCAGCCTTTAGGGTGACCAGATGTTCCCATTTTGGACAGAAAATCAAATGTTTTCATGGCATGTACCATTGCCCCCACAACATTTTTCAAAATAGCTAAGTGGCCCGGTTTTCAGAAAATCCCTGGATTCAAGATCCTTATCCTAGCACTGCTGTGTGGGATGCTTTCTGTGTGGACAGTGGGGTGAGGGGGGGCTCCATGCGCTTGCAGGAGTGCAAGAAGCAGGCTTTTCTGTCCAAAGTATTGAAGACAACATAGAGTGACAAAGTGGAGAGAAGGGATGGAAAGAGCTGGAAGAAGAGAAACTAAATGATATAGAGAGGAGACATAGCGGGGGCCTCAAATGAGCAAATAGGACCAGAAGCAGATATGGAGGTTATAGATACTAAATGAGAGGAGACACAAAAGGGGTCAAATGAGTTACTAGGGGGAGTGGCGGAAGATACAGAGGTGGTAGAGACTGAATGGGAGGAGACCTACAAGGGGCTTCAAACAAGCAACTAGGGCCAGAAGAGGAAGATATGGAGGAGGTAGAGACTGAATGAGATTAGTCATAGAAGGGGCCTCAAAGGAGCCACTAGGGCCAGAAGAGGTAACTATGAAGGTAGTAGAAACTGAATGAGATTAGACATATAAAGGGTGTGGTAGCGACTGAATGGGGGGGGGGCATAGAAGGGGCCTCAAATGAGCGACTAGAACCAGAAGAGGAAGATATGAATGTGGTAGAAACTGAATGAGAAGAGACCTACAAGGGTCTCAAATGATCAACTAGGGTCAGAAGATGAAGAAAAGGAGGTGGTAGAGACTGAATGAGAGGAGACACAGAAGGGGCTGCAAATGTGCACCTAGGGCCAGAAGAGGAAGATACGGAGGTGGTAGAGGCTGAATGAGAGGAGACATAGAAGGGGCTTCAAGCGAGCAACTAAGGCGAGTGGAGGAAGATATGGAGGTGGTAGAAATGGAATGAGAGTGAAGGGGATCAAATGAGCAACTAGGACCAAAAGAGGAAGACATGGAGGTTGCAGAAACTGAATAAGAGAGAGGAGACTTAGAAGGGACCTCAAATGAGTAACTATGGCCTGAAGATGAAGGTATGGAGGTGGTAGAAACTGAATGAGAGGAGACATACAAGGGGCCTCAAATGAGCAACTATGGACAGAAGATGAAGATATGGAGGTGGTAGAAACTGAATGAGAGGAGACATACAAGGGGCCTCAAATGAGCAACTATGGACAGAAGATGAAGATATGGAGGTGGTAGAACCTGAATGAGAGGAGAGATAGAAGGGGCCTTGAATTAGCAACTAGTGCCAGAAGAGGACGTTATAGAGGTGGTAGAAAGTGAATGAGAGGAGACATAGAAGGGGCTTCAAACGAGGAACTGGGGCCAGAAGAGGAAGATATGGAGATGGTAGGGACGGAATGAGAGTAGACATAGAAGGAGATTAAATGAGCAACTAGCACCAAAAGAGGAAGAAATGCAGGTTGCAGAAACTGAATAAGAGCGAGGAGATATAGAAGGTGCCTGAAATGATCAACTAGGGCCAGAAGAGCAAGATCTGGAGGTGGTAGAAACTGAATTAGAGGAGACATAGAAGGGGCATCAAATGAGTAACTAGTGCGAGAAGAGGAAGATATTGAGGTGGTAGAAACTGAAAGAGAGAGAGGAGACACAGAGGGGGCCTCAAACGAGAAACTAAGACCCGGAGAGGACAATATGGAGGTGGTAGAGATTGAATGAGAGGAGACATAGGAGGGGCCTCAAAGGAGCAATTAGTGCCAGAAGAGGTAGATATGGACGCGGTAGAAACTGAATGAGATGAGACATAGAAGGGGCTTGAGATGAGAAACTAGGGGCATAAGAGGAAAATGTGGATGTGGGAGAAACTGAAAGAGAGGGGAAATAGAAGGGGCTTCAAATAAGGAACTGGGGCCAGAAGAGGAAAGCATGGAGGTGGCAGAAACGGAATAATTGATAGGAGGGATAGAAGGGGCCTCAAATGATCAACTAGGGCCATAAGAGCAAGATCTAGCGGTGGTAGAAACTGTATGAAAGAGTCGCGGCATAGAAGGGGCCTCCAGTGAGCGACTAGGGCCAGAAGAGGAAGAAAATGAGGGGGTAGAAACTGAATGAGAAGAGACACTGAAGGGGCCTCAAATAAGCAACTATGGCCAGAAGAGGATGATATGGAGGTGGGAGAAACCGAAAGACAGAGAGGCGACATTGAAAGGTCCTCAAATGAGCAACTAGGGCCAGAAGAGGAAGACATGGAAGTGGCAGAAACTGAAAGAGAGGAGACATAGATGGGGCCTCAAATGAGCAACTAGGGCTAGTGCAGGAAGATATGGAGGTGGTCGAAACTGAAAGAGAGAGAGGAGACACAGAGCGGGCCTCAAACAAGAAACTAATACCCAGAGAGGACAATATGGATGTGGTAGAGACTGAATGAGAGGAGACATAGAAGGGGCCTTGAATGAGCAATTAGGGTCAGAAGAGGACGATATTGAGGTGGTAAAAGCTGAATGAGAGGAGACATACAAGGGGCTTCAAACGAGCAACTGGAGTCAGAAAACGAAGATATGGAGGTGGTAGAGACTGAATTGGAGGGGACATAGAAGGGGCCTCAAATGAGCAACTAGGGTGAGTGGCGGAAGATATGGAGGTGGTAGAGACTGAATGAGAGGAGACATAGAAGGGGCTCAAATGAGCAACTAGGACCAAAAGTGGAAGAAAATAAGGTGGCAGAAACGGAATGAGAGGAGACACTGAAGTGGCCTCAAATGAGCAACTATGGCTGGAAGAGGAAGATATGGAGGTGGTAGAAACTGAATGAGAGAGAGGTGACATAAAAGAGGCCTCGAACGAGCAACTGGGGCCGAAGAGGAAGATCTGGTGGTAGAAACTGAATGAGAGGAGATATAGAAGCAGCCTTAATCGAGCAACTAGGACCAGAGGAGAAAAATATGACGGTGGTAGAAACTGAATGAGAGGAGACATAGAAGGGGCTTGAGATGAGAAACTAGGGCCAGAAGAGGAAAATATCTGTGTGGGAGAAACTGAAAGAGAGGAGGAATAGAAGGGGCCTCAAACAAGAAACCAGGGCCAGAAGATGAAAGAATTGAGGTAGCAGAAACTGAATAAGAGATATGAGGCATAGAAGGGGCCTCAAATGATCATCTGGGGCCAGAAGAGCAAGATCTAGCGGTGGTAGAAACTGTATGAGAGGAGACATAGAAGGGGCCTTAACAAGCAACTACAGCCAGAAGAGGAAGATATGCAGGTGGTAGAAACTGAATGAGAGGAGAAATAGAAGGGGCCTCAAATAAGCAACTCGGAACAGAAGAGGCAGATATAAAGGTGGTAGAAACTGAACGTGAGGTGACATGGAAGGTGCCTCAAATGAGCAACTAGTGCCAGAAGAAGGAAATTATGGAAGTGGTTGAAACTGAATAAGAGGAGACATAAAATGGGACTCATATGAGCAACTAGGTTCGGAAAAGGAAGTTATGGAGGTGTAGGCACTGAATGACAGGACACATAGAGCAGGTCTCAAGCAAGCAACAAGGGCCAGAGGAGGAAGATATCGAAGTGATAGAAACTGAAAACAGAGGAGACATAGAAGGGGCCTCAAATGAACAACTAGGGCCAGAAAAGTCAGATATGGAGGTGGTAGAAACTGAATGAGAGAGAGGAGACATTGAAGGGCCTTTAAACGAGAAACTAGTGCCAGAAGAGAAATATTTGGAGGTGGCAGAAACTGAATCAGGGGAGACATTGAAGGGGCCTCAAATGACCAACTAGGCCAGAAGAGGAAAATATGGAGTTGGTAGAACCTGAATGAGAGGAGACATAGAAGGGGCTTCAAACAATAAACTAAGGCCTGGAGAGGAAGATATGGAGGTGGTAGAAACTGAATGAGAGGAGACCTACAGGGGGCTTCAAATGAGCAACTAGGGCCAGAAGAGGAAGATATGGAGGTGGTAAAGACTGAATTAGAGGAGACTTACAAGGGCCTCGAATGAGCAACTACGGCCAGAAGAGGACGATATGGAGGTGGTAGAACCTGAATGAGCGGAGAGATAGAAGGGGCCTTGAATGAGTAACTACGGCCAGAAGAGGACGATATGGAGGTTGTAGAAACTGAAAGAGGGAGAGGAGCCACAGAAGGGGCCTTGAATGAGCAACTAAGGACTGAAGAGAAAGAAATTGAGGAGGGGACAGAAGAGGTAGATATGGAGGTGGTAGAGACTGAATGCAAGGGTACATTGAAGGGGCCTCAAATGAGCGACTAGAGCCAGAAGAGGAAAATATGGAGGTGGTGGAAACTGAATGAGAGGAGATAGACGGGGCCTCAAATGACCAACTAAGGCCAGAAGAGGAAGGCATGGAGGTGGCAGAAACTGAATGCGATGAGACATAGAATGGACCTCAAATGAGCAACTAGGGCCAGTAGAGGATGATATGTAGGTGTGAGAAACTGAAAGAGACAAGACATAGAAGGGGCCTCAAATGAGCAACTAGTGCCAGAATAGTTGGTAGAAATTGAATGAGAGGAGACATACAAGGGGCTTCAAATAAGCAACTGGGGCCAGAAGAGGCAGCTATGGAGGTGGTAGAGACTGAATGCGAGGAGGCTTAGAAGGGGCTTCCAATGAGCAGCTAGGGCCAGAAGAGGAAGATATGGAGGTGGTAGAACCTGAATGAGAGGAGAGATAGAAGGGGCCTCGAATGAACAACTACGGCCAGAAGAGGACGATATGGAGGTGGTATAAACTGAAAGAGAGAAAGGAGCCACAGAAGGGGGCTCAAACGAGCAACTAGGGCCTGAAGAGGAAGATATGGAGGTGGTAGAAGCTGAATGAGAGGATACATAGACGGGGCTTCAAGCGAGCCACTGGGGCCAGAAGAAGTAGATATGGAGGTGCTAGAGACTGAATGGGAGGGGACAAAGAAGGGACCACAAACAAGAAACTAGGGCCAGAAGAGGAAAGTATGGAGTTGGTAGAGACTGAATGAGAGGAGACATAGGAGGGGCCTCAAATGAGCAGCGAGAGACAGAAGATAAGATATAGAGGTGGCAGAAAATGAATGAGAGGGAGGAGACATAGACAATGCTTCAAAGAGTAACTAGGGCAAGACGAGGAACATATGGAGGTGGCGAAGACTGAATGAGACGAGACATAGAAGGGGCCTCAACTGAGCAACTAGGGCCAGAAGAGGAAAATATAGAGGTGGTAAAAACTCAATGAGAGGAGCCATAGTAAGGGCCTGAAAGTAGCAACTACGGCCATAAGAGGAAGAAATAGAGGTGGTAGAAACTAAATGGGAGGGGATATAGAAGGGGCCTCGAATGAGCACTAGGGTGAGTGGAGGCAGATATGAAGGTGGTAAAAACGAAATGAGAGGAGACATAGAAGGGGCTTCAAATGGGTAACTAGGGCCAGTGGAAGAAGAAATGGAGGTGGTAGAAACTGGATAAGAGGAGTCACAGAAGGGGCCTCAAATGCGCAACTAGGGCCAGAAGATGAAGATATTGAGATTGTCGTAACTCAATCAGACGAGACATAGAATGGGCTTCAAACGAGTAACTCGGACCAGAAGAGGAAGAAAAAGAGGTGGTAGAAACTGAACGAGAGGAGACACAGAAGGAGCCTCAAATGCACAACTAGGGCCAGAAGAGGAAGACATGAAAGTGGTAGAAATTTATTGATATGAAACATAGTAGGGGCCTCGAATGAGCTCTGAGGGCCAGAGGAGGAAGATCTGGTGGTGGCAGACACTAAATGAGAGAGAGGCGAAATGGAAGAGGCCTCAAACGAGCAGCTAGTGCCAGAAGTAGAAGATATGGAGGTGGTAGAAACTCAATGAGAAGAGACAATGAAGGGGTCTCGAATGAGCAACTAGGGTCAGGAGAGGAAGATATGGAAGTGGTAGAAACTGAATAAGAGAGAGGAGACATTGAAAGGCATTTAATTGAACAACTAGGGCCAGAAGAGGAAGATCTGGTGGTGGAAGAAACGGACTGAGGGGAGACATTGAAGGGGCCTCAAATGAGGAACTATGGGCAGTGGACAAAGAAATGGAGGTAGTAGAAACTGAATAAGAGGAGACACAGTAGGGGCCTCAAACGAGCAACTAGGTTCAGAAGAGGAAGATATAGAGGTGGTAGATACTGAATGAGAGGAGACATAGAAGGGGCCCTAATGAGGAACTAGGGGCAAAAGAGGAAGATATGGAGATGGTAGATACTGAATGAGAGTAGACGTAGAAGGAGCCTCAAATGAGGAACTAGGGCCAAAAGAGGAAGATATAGAGGTGGTAGAAACTGAATGAGAGGAGACATAGAAGGGGCCTCAAATGAGCAACTCGGACCAGAAGAGAAAGATATGGAGATGGTCGAAACTCAATCAGAGGAGGCATAGAAGGAGCCTCAAATGAGGAACTAGGGCCAAAAGAGGAAGATATGGAGGTGGTAGAAACTGAATGAGATTAGACATAGAAGGGCCTCAAATGAGCAACTAGGTTTAGAAGCGGAAGTTAAGGAGGTGGTAGAAACTGAATGACTGGAGACATAGAGCAGATCTCAAACAAGCAACTAGGGCCAGAGGAGGAAAATATGGAAGTGGTCGAAAAAGAATAAGAGGGGAGGATTGATGGGGCCATAAATGAGCAACTAAGGCTAAAAATGAAGACATGGAGGTGATAGATATTGAATGAGAGGAGAAATAAAACGGGTCTCAAATTTGCAATTAGGGCCAAGAGAGGAAGATTAGGAGGTGGCAGAAACTGAATGAGAGGAGACATAGAAGGGGCCTCAAATGAGCAACTAGGGCCAGAATAGTCAGATATGGAGGTGGTAGAAACTGAATGAGAGTGAGGAGGAATAGAAGGTGCTTCAAAGAGTAACTAGGGAAAGACGAGGAACATATGGAGGTGGTGGAGACTGTGCCCCAGGACTGGGGGTTTCCCAAACAACACTTTAAGATGGAGTAGCAGCACCCGTGAGATGGATGGGGATGCAGATCAATGCTCAAGCATCAAATCAATAATGACAACTCAATGGTTTGGCAAAGGGAGTCCGTTTAATGACAAGTGTAAAATACGGGGAGTCTCATGAACATCAGCAGATGCGTGGTCTTCCCTCTCGCTTCACAACTCCAACGAACTTCATAAGAAACACAACATTTATAATAAAAACTCGTCATCACTGACGTGAAACGCTAAAAATGTCGCATGCAATTCTATTGGTTATAGGAAGGTAACTTTACTATAGGTACTATATCTGTATATGATAGTGGAGTGAAAGGATTGGATAACTGGTGTCAGGTGGGGCATCTAAGCCCTTCTTCCACAATCACTACTGTGGACATCACTAAAAGTATGACGTCTCATTGGTTCTACAAACTATAGGATCCTAGATTACTTGGTCCATTGTGATTGGGTTGGCACCAAGCCCCCGTGTACTTTTCCACTACACTAAGCAGCATGCAGAATGGTCGGCCAGGTACACGGTGCCCATCAGCCCCCCAGCCTCCCACCAACCAGTACCACCATCCACCACCGCCTCAATGGCCATGTGTCAATTAATTTCTTGTTGGTAGGCCTCGATGCTGCCTCTCTGTCTGGGAAGATTCAGATATCTGTGCATGGCTCAAGGCTGCGCGTAGCTGTGAAGGCCCCAACTCTTCTTACTTGGCAGGTCACGTGTTTCAGGCACTGTGAAATCGTCTCTGTCTCCATGCAATTCGTGCATTTGATTTTTTAGCTTTCTGCCCACCAAATGCCTTCTGCTGCTTATCTTGACTCCTTTGAACAGGATACTCTGTTCCTGGCATCATGAATTGTATCTCCTATTCGTCTGTGTCAGCTAAGATGACCTTGGCTTGTTTGCACGGGTTTCGTGCATCTGAGTTTCGTTTCTGTCTTTGGTTTTCTATTCCCATGTTTGAGGGGCTCTCTCCTGAGGCCTCTAGTAATTTGCAGTTGATTCTGCTCTTGTGCAAAGTGGAAATATACATTATATAAAGTGCTCCTTCTGTAACGCTCACCTGAATCCCTCGGAGGCGCAGGTCTGGGCTGGTGGTTCTCGGAGTCTTCTAGGGTCACGCGCAGGCCTCGAATGCCACCCTGGAAAGGCCCTTTCCTCACTGAGATCTTGATCTGTAGGGTGAGGTGTCTGCAATTATGAGAGCAAGGGGTTAATATGGATATATAAGCCTGGCTGGGTAAGCTGCCTCCCCTTCCTGGTACTCCCAAGTAGTTCGTAGGCTAAAGGTGCTCACCTTATGTAGGTGAAAGCGGAGCTCTCCATCCTGCGTCTGTGCAGGGGCGCCAAAGCCAGTTACTTCACTGGTTAATTGTCCAGCCTCTTGGTTGCAGAGGATGAAGATTTGGAGCAAGGCCGTTGTTAGCAGCACGAACGGCGGTTGCTTGAATATGGAGGTCCGGAGAGCGATGGAATGGCGAAGGTATTGCAGGCAAGTAAGTAGAAAATGTCAATTCGAAGTTAAAAGCACTTCTTAATGTCTCTTTTCCTTTTTCAGGTCGCAGAAGCAGCTGGGTCGAAAAATGGATGTCGAGGAATGCACCGAGGAGTGAGAAAGATGAGCGCTGCCCAAAACACGTGCGTATAGATGGAGTTTTGTATTTCTTAATGATGTCCTTTTGTTTTGCAGATGCGAGTAGCAGCGTCGGCGGAGGCGAGAAGAATGCAGCGCAGGCAAGGAAAGTTTCACGGAGGTTTACTAACCAATGTCTTTGCTTCCACAGGGTGCCGGAAAAATGGAAAGCTGCAGCCCGTGGCTTGAGATGCACCAATGGACTGGGTAAGTGCTGCGCTGGTTTTTATCTCGTGCTAACCTGGTGTTCTTTTCCCTTTTCAGATGCTGCTGAAGACGAAGATGGTATTTTGGAAGGTAAGATTGCGGATTTCTCTTCCCCAGATGCAGAAGTTGAAGATTCTCTGGAGCTGACACGGTGAGCGTCCTGCTGCTATTGCAGAATAACGCGAAGCATGTTGCTCTGATCGGGTGTGGTTTAAATAGCTTATTGGAGTGCTTAGGTGTCTCCTTCCACAGCAGCCTCGCCCAGGTAAGAAGTCCCAGCTTCCAGAATAGTTCCAGTATCCAGTCCCAGGGAGTGGTGCTGGCCACACCCAGAAGGTAAAGTAGTTCCAGCCATGGATGGATGAGGATTTCATCATGCAGGTGAGTGAGCAGCATGGTCTGCAGCAGGTAGGTCCACCCAAGCACCATTCCTTACATCATGAGCCCGGCACGTCCTGTGCCGGGACTGAGTCCCCTTATGAGCCTGGCGCCACTAGCTATGGGAGCCGATGGGTGCCTGGAAATGAAGTTGTGACCCAGCTTCCGAGGCAGTTGGGCTAAACCTGACTCCTTGGAGGCTGCGGTCATGACACCTTCTGAGGTAGATATGTATAGGTGGTGCTTGCCGCAATCTATCTTTCTACTAAGCATAGCAAGCTGCACAATTTCCTCAGCATTCTTGCGGTTCCAAGCATATGTACACATGTAAACTGGTTGCATATCTTCATCGCTCTTATGGCATAAGCTCATACTTTGGCATCACTCTTTTCATTTCAAACTCAGGATGTCAGGATGTCACTTGTGCATGGTGTTTCATCTCTTTTCGTCATTCATAGGTTGTCATTTTCTTTATCTGCTGGTCAGTCTGGGTTCTTGCGACGTCACCATTTGTCTTCTTTTAGGATGTTCTTGGCCTCTTCAGGGACTGTACTCAGAAGATCTTCATTCCGTTTTTTTTGCTGATATGGTTTCCTCAATGGGTACTTTAATGTCCATGTTTTCTTTGGTGTTGGTACTTCAATAGGTGCTGTTGGTCTGATCGGTACCGGGCAGAGCCCCACTGTGGCTCTCTCTTGGTTTGTTTGCTCATTGTATGTCACGTATTTCGGCGTGAATGTTCCTGGAACTTCAAAAATGGTGCTTTGAGTGTGGGTCATGCTTGGGACCTCCTCTACACTCCCCTCTCTGGGCCATTCATTGATCACTTTCACTTTTCCCTTGGTATCCACCTTTTCTCCATCTTCTGCATTCAATTTCACTTCATCGTCTGGGTCTGTACATGACGTCCTAAAGAAATATCTCTTTGGGGTCCATAGTTTTATCACTCCCTTCAAGCTTTCTGCTGTTCTCACGTTTTCATCTTTGTTCCATGTCATAGGTTGACATTGTCCATTTGGGCTGCAATAAATCCATTTTCCCACATAATTTCTGTGTTTCTTTGGATGTCGAAATGTTGTTCCTTCTGGTGCGTGAATGCTAGCTTTCACAAAGTCTCTTATTTCTTCATCAGTGAAGTCTTCGGGCTTCCATCCTGGCTCGACATCAATCATGATCTTCATCCCTATGGCCTTTTCGCCATTTTCTGGCACTGAGAGATTATTATCTTGATAACACAAAATCCGAGCAATATCATCACCAGCAGGGCTCCCAGGAACTTCAATGCATCCAATCCATTGTGGAACCCATAAAAACAGTGATCCAAACCAACTGTCATCGTCAACTTCGTCAGTTTCATCAATCATCTGATTCTGTAGTTTCATCAGCATACCTATGGCTTCTGTTAGCATTCCATTTTCTTCATCGTGAGAAGGTATAAATGTGTAACATGATTCTCCTATTTTTGCACAAGCTCCTCCATCCATAGCTGTGATCATGTCAAGGACGTATCGGTTCTGGAGAGTCATTCGTCGAATCTCCCTTAATTCTTCCTTGATCGCGTTGAATCCCTTTATGGTGGTGTTGATTGTCTGCAGTAAGTCCCATCTGGTTATCTATAACCAATTAGTATTTGCTCCAACTTGGATTCGAGGCACGAAGATTGTCGTGAACACTGATGAGGTCTAACTGAACATCCTATGTTCATACGGAATCGCATCAAAAGCTTCTATTGATTTGGCGGAGAAATAATTTTCTCTCTTCATTCTGATTATTAATTCTACAGATCTCTTCTTCCTCAGGTGAGCATCTGCTTTTGGAAAACTTTCAATATTCAAGTCACTTTTTGGGATCACCAGTGCTGGAACATGGACATTTACTAATGTGCATATACCACCCCAGTTTTTTGGCAGTCTGATATATGCTTTGGATCCACAAACCCAATAATGATCCTTGATCACTGCGAGATTCCTGAAGCGTCAAAGATTTGTCCACAGTTCTGATTTTCTCCCATTTTTCTTGTACCATTGTTTCTGAAGCACAGTTTGGTATTTTCCAATGGTACTATCTGTAGGGGTCCTCCTCTGTCTTCGACCCATGTCAATAGTTTTGCAAGTCTTGGCCATAGTGGCTTGCATATTTTCTGTGCATTTTCAATTGCTTCTTTGCAGACTCTGGTGACCATCTATGCTCTGCAGATTACTACTCCTTTCTCCCATCCATCTGGCAAAAGCACTGTTCCCCATATTTGCATTTGACCTCTATTCTTCCATTTTCTGGCTTCTTCTGGAGTTCTTCCTTGGACGTTCATCTTTGCATTTGCCTCTCTTCTGATCTCCGCCCCTTTAACTCTAGGCTTCTCGTATTTAATCACAATGTGCTTTGTCTTTCCATTGTTTCTTGTCTTTATGCCCTGGACATAATCGTCTTCATTTGGATCGGTTGCTTCAGTTGCCCATTTCAGTGAGGCATCACTCCCAATGAACTGGCCTCTGGTCTTGCACATTGCTACATGTGACAGGCAGTGTGCTGTCTGGACATCTATTTCTACGGCTACAAAGATCTTTGATTTCCCCATGCTGTAGGGTAGGAGTGCGCAAACAAAGCATTCCCCCTCTGAGCTCCGTCTTCCAACTTCTTTCATGTGTTGGTAACATATGTTGCTTCCCAAATGTGCTGTGCTGTCCAGGTAATCATTTAGTTCACTGTCATCTCCTTGTATGCTTCTCTTTATACTCACGGTTTTCATGTGGTTTGCTATCATCACATCCTTAACAGCATCCATATAGCTTCTTCTTATTGGAGGATTCTCAGATACCTTAATCCATGGTTCAGGCCTCTTCATCTGTACCACGGGAGTGGGCGAGAGTCTGGCAATCCTTTCCTTGACCTCTTGCATCTTTTTTCTTGTGGTTATTAATGCCCATATCCACTCTGCTATCGGTCGTGTATATGGCTGGATTGTAGGACTTGTACTTGTCCCCCTCATTGGAACATATGTGCTCGTTAATGCTGGCTCTGTTGGTGTGTTCCCCAACTCCTTTTGTCTCTTTAAAAGTTCAGCTTTCCCCATTTGTCTTCTCTTTTCGCTTGTAGTGCAAATTCTCATAGTTGGTTACCCAACCTTCTACCCTTCTTTGTCCTGTGGTTCTGCCATTATTGAAACTAGACCTTTTCTCATTCTCATGTTGCTGACCCTTTCTCCGGCTTTTTAATTTGCTTGTTACTGAAAATGTGTGTGTGTGTGTCATTGCTACTCTCAACCATCTCATGTTCACTCACTCCATTGTCAGACCTTCTAGGGACTGGAATGACTGGGTGCCTTTGTGGACTTCATGTGTGCATCGTTAGGGGGGTGTGCTGGACTCTGAACACTTTGTATACCAATAGAAAATGCAGTTCTAATCATCAGTGACAATAAAACAATGATGAATATAATACATAAGTACATGATACCCTTGCAGGTTAATCTATAGCATTTAGTTCTGTAAAAATAAGAGCGTCTCTACTCCTGAGGGAGGACATGGTTGCTACTTTGATTTCCCATCTCAAACATTTTAAGGAAAAGGCTAACGCTTTATTACACTCATTGTAACAAATTCTTTGAATCCTGCTTTTTCGGTATGTCAGTCGCAAGTCCTGGATCAATTGTCCTCCCTTGTCTCTGGATACAGTTCTCTTTTCAGTTATTCTCAAAAATGTCGATCAAGGCAGTGAGTTCTACAAGTCCTTTTCCCTGAGTTCAAAATACACAAGCTCCTACGTCTACTCCTCTTAACTGTTTAGCTCCGGACGATATGTTGTCCTTGATGATATAAACGAGTGTAAAGTCCCCAGCAATGCTTTCTTGATCTGTCCCTCGGCAGAAAGCTTCATGGTCTCCTCTGGAAACTCTGATGGAGATTGGAGAGTTTAATTTGTACTACAATACCATGAAGGAGCATGCTTAGCTGGGTAGACTTTGCTGGGTCTCTGCCTCTGTGAGGACGTCAACACAGGCAGGTCTCCCCACAAGCTCTGGAAGGTCCTCGATTAGGCAAAAGAAGACTTTATTCACCAATCTGCTATCTTCTGGTGACATGGACATTTGTCTAGTCTTTGCTAACTTCTGGAACAGTTTGGTACTCACTGTGAGTAGCTTCTACGATCTAGGTGTGTGGAGAGTGACCTGAATGATTATTCCATTCAAAATTATGCTCAAGCGTTCTGTGTTTGTTGGATCTTGAAGAAATGTCAAAACGTCAGTGTGTCTTCTGACAAAGTTTTGGTAGTATTCAATTAGGAAAAAAGAATATCACATTGATAAGTGTATTTGCTTTTTCTTCTGCTTGGGACATTTGTTTTCTCCTCTCTGTATTCTGGAAGCAGGAGGTACTGCACGGCAATCACAGTGAGCAGCCTCCTTATTGTCTTTTCGTTTTCAGGATCTTGAAGAAATTCAGTGATGCTGGTGGGCCTTCCCACTAGTGACGGGTATGACCTCAAGACTAGGTCAAAGTAAATTAGGACGTCTTTAGTGATGTTGTGGCTGTGGGACATCATATGTGAGTCCAAACAATGCTCCTGTTTTGAACGAGTCCTGATACTGTATTTTCATCCAATTTGTGTGTCTGCAATCGGAATTTGGCATATTCTTTTCTTCTCGAGGCTTCAGTGTGCCGTAGTCTAAAGTTCAAAGTCAGTACCCTACCTTGTGGCTTATGTATGCACTTCTCTTCCTCACCCTGCAACTAGGATGCAGAGAGTGTCCGTTTTTATGTCCTTATCCTCTTTTTTTTCTCCAGAGGAATGTCCAAAATGAAGCCACAATTTGCACAAAAAATTCCTTGTTGTTGCTTTGCTACTGGTCATGCGCCCTTCTTCCTCGTCATGGATCTCGTCTGCACGTGCTGTGGTTCTTCCCCATTGTCTTTAGTCTTTACATGATGTGGTGCAGGCAGGAGGATTCCCCCGAAGTATGGCTTGATGTCAACCAGGAAGATCCAAGCTCTTCTTCCTTGTAGTTTTACTGCAGAGGGAGTGACGTCTTCAACTGTGAAAGGTCCGTTGAACCTTGGCTCGTCCCACTTTATTTTCGTGTGATTCCTCACCAGGACCGTGGCTCCAGGGAAGATTGATGGAACACATAGACTCTGAGCTGTGTCTGCAGTAGCATTTCCTTCTGTGCTCTGTGTTGCCCTGCATCCTTTTCATCATCGCTGCAGCTGGCCTGAAATTACAGTAAGACAAGCTGTCATGTAATTCAGGTAATTTTGCATTTCAGACCATAAGATTTCTCTGGTTGGCTGGGCATCACACCTAGCTCTGCCTCAGCATGTCAGGGGAGTGTGCATCCTTCTTCCTGTTGCTATTTCGTGCAGCGTAAGATGATCAGAACCAAGTTGATATCTGAGTGCGTATAGTGCCAGGGGACGTACAGTGCCAGTGGAAGACAGTGTAGCTATCCTTTCTTTAGAGTAAGCTTCAACTTGGCTATGATTTCCTTTAACAAGCCGTTGAGCTTCTCACAGATCCCATTACCTTGCGGGTGTTACGCCGACAAGAAATTGTGCTTTATACCATGCATCAAGCTAATCTGTTCAAAAACTTCATTGACAAAGTGAGCTCCATTATCTGATCTCATAACTTCACATACTCCCCACCTGGGAAATACCTCTCTCACTAGAAATTCAGCCACACAGGTAGAGTCTGGGTGTGTACATGGACCTGCTTCTATCCATCTAGAGAATGGATACACCACACCAATTAGGTACCTGTACCCGTTACATACTAGAATCATATCGACGTACTGAACATGCACATGCTGAAAATGTCCATTAGGCCTACAGTTCATCATAAAAAATGCAACATGCTCTGCTAAGTTCGGTAGAAACCAGTCTTCAGTGAGCGTTGCCGCGATATTCTCTTTTGTCATGTGTGCGATGCTAATTTTACCAGGGCTATAGGCATTACTGGTTTACCAGTGCTGACTTGTCGTTATAAGCTTTCGGAGGGGTTTAAAGAACACCCTTGCCGCTTCTAGAGGGTCTTCTACTCCTGTGGTGCCCCCCCATGGAGTTCCATTAACTGGGTTTGCCCCAGGTTATTATAGCTCTCAGGTTCACTTCATGCAACAATCATTTTTTCATTTACATCAGTTGTTTCCACGTCCATCATAGCTTCGCCCTTGGTTGCCATACACTTGGCCTCTGTGTCTGCTTCTTGATTTCCTCGTGAGATAAAATCTGTCACCTTCGTGTGGGGGCGGTGCATTTCATGACCGCTATGCCCACTGGGAGCTGTAGTGCCTTAATGAGCCTATCCAATAAGGCTGAGTGCTGCACTGGCATGCCGTCTGCTCAGAGGTAGCCCCTCCTTTTCCAGCGCACTAAGCCTGCGTGCACTGTTGATGTCACATAGGCAGAGTCACTATATACTGTTACTTCTTGGTCTGCATGATTCTCAATCACGAGTATCAACGCCAATAGTTCTGCAACCTGTGCTGAATAGTGAGATGGTAATTGTGCACTAAGGAGCACTCAAAATTCTCCATTCGCCATGTGCTTTATCACAGCAGCGCCTGCATATCTTTGGCCATCGTTTTTATCAATTCTCAAGGAACCGTCAATGAAGACAATTTCTCCGTCTGCCTGTCGGAATAGAAATAATATTATGCCTCCTATTGTAATAGTTATATGTGTATTGGCCTACGCCAAGTTGTCTAAACATCATGCGCAAACAAACTCCACGGCAAGGTCTTGACCTCAGAGAAATCAATGTAAGCCGCCATCTTGAATCAAGCCGCCATTTTAGGTTCTCTTGTTATGTATTTTGAACATCAAAATGGAGGCCAAATGAAATATCGAATAGATTCTGGCTGTTGTGACCTCCGTACAGCTGAATGATTGATATGCCTGCAGGTCACTTGTTGGGGTCGTGAACTGAGACCTTGTCCTACTGTTGACCTATATGTAAATGTACTACTTATATCAGCGAAACTAATCAAAATGCATATATTCAAGGTTGACCTGGCACGGAACCCTAGACCAGTATTGTATTCGCAGAATGGTTAACCCGCAAGAGGGTTGGCCAAGGGCTGGACAAATTGTATAAATGGCCCGGATATTCCAATGTGCGGTCTCTCACTGAAGACATTGAACCCTCGTTGAAGTTCGTTATGTTATACTGAGAGCCGAATAGCTATCCGTTTGTCAATCGACTTGGTAACTGTTGTAGCTTGAAATAAAGTACTTGTATGTTTCTTTGTAACCTGTCTTGGTGTGTTTCCTTCTGGGCTTCCCGGCCTCATATTATTTTTCTGTTTTCACAGTTGGCGCCCGAATAGGGACCCTCAAGATTGATGCCGGATCATTGAAGGTTGACGCAGGCTATCGAACCGGGATCGGACAGTGTGATACTGCGGGCCCGACCGAACGAGACGCGATACCTCGGCAGCGCTGCACGATCCGATCCTTGGACGATAGTCGTGTGGTCTGAAACGGCATCTTGACGAGGGTCCATTTTTGAGGCGGGCAGATTTGTCGAAACCACCAAACACAAGGTAAAATTCGTTTGGTAAGTTCTTTGGTAAACCGTACGGTCCTCCTTAGGTTTGGTCAGGTGTAGTCATGACCCGACTCTTAATTTAACCCTGACAATTTGAATTTGGCATATTGTATCTGCAGACACAATTATTGACCAGGTAACACCAATTTTTTGTGAAATGCCTGGGAAATTGTCTAGCTGCTTTAGGGCACTGTTCCGCAGCGATCGACAATCTTTGGAATTTAGCCGCCCGGCACGACAGGAGTGGTCACCGGCGTGTACTATGTACTGTAAGCATGGCATTGGAAGTATAGTATTTAATGATATTTGGCACAGACAAACCAGACATGCCTCCGAATTTCAGTGGCCAATCAATGGTAGTTTCGAGATCCCCCGTATTGAATACCTAGAATCGGTCTTGTTAAAGAAGAAGGCCAGACCTGCAGCATTTGATGTTTTGCAGAAATGGAAAAAAGAAGCGTTGCAGCAGCTTAAAAGTAGGGATAAACATGCATGCCGTCATAAAACAAATGCTGAAAAGGCGTTGTTATATGATAAGGAAAAACATTCAGAGTCAGTCAAGAATATGGATAGGGCTTTCTCACTCGGTATCCAGAAAATCTATCCCTCTAAAAATTTTCATGTTTCCGAAGAATTTATTGACAAATTGTTAAACGAATGAAGGCCTGGTGCCTCTGCGCCACCTCCGTATGATCCTCTCCCTGGTTCTCTGCCTATTCCTGCTGTTATTCCTGCTGTTATTCCTGTTCCCCCTGTACAACCTATTGTTCCTATTCCTCCAGTTGTTGTTCCTCCACCTACTATACCACTTCTTTCCCTTGCGCCAATAGTCACACCTCCATTGAATTTGCCCGCACCTCCGCTCCCGAGTGGTTCTGTACCGACTGTCGTTGATCAGGGAGCGGGGTCAAAGATTGTCACTCGAAATACTGTCTCTGCAGAAAAGAAACGGGGATTATTTGCATGGGCTAAGCATTGTATGGAGAAAGATGATCGAGCTAATGTTTTTTCCACATTATCAAATATGGGCAATTTTCCCGAGAAAAATGTTTTTATTGAAGCTTTGGGGGCTAATTTATGTGTAATGTGGGGTAGATTGCATAATGCAGATCTCCCACAAGGGTTGAGGGATCTGAATACTCTAGCGCTTTCAAGGGACACCGAGGAGAAAGTACATGGTCATGTCGAGAGGTTATTTGAGTATAGGAGGGACTTAGAAAAATTGCGGGATGAGGATGATGAAGACGACCAGGGGCGTTGCTAGGGGGGGCAAAGGGGACTATAGCCCCTGATCTTTTGGTTGTAGCCCCGGATAGAATCTCAGGAGCTACAGCCAAAAGACTAGCTAGCCCCCAGTCCCAACAGTTCTGACATCAGCTTAGCCCCGGGTCTTTTCCAGACCTAACAACTCCCCTGAAGACGACAGTATGTATGTGCAGAAACGATTCCTTCCGTGTTGTAAATCTGCATCTGAGGAAGTACGAATCTGTACAAAAGATGCGATTCGATGGATCTCGGATTCATCCATACCGCTAGATGAAGTGTATGACAGGTATAGTCAGTATACAGTAGAAATGCAGAGGAAGGTGATTCAGGTAATGGTGCAGTACCTACAGGATGAATGTGTAAGGAAGAAAGTTAGTTGTCCTACAGAGTTATTGGGTATTTGTAAGAGGGCTTTTTCGCCCAACACTTCTTCGACTGCCTTAGCGCTCGACCTGGCTCTGTTGCTTAGTAAGCGATCAGAATGACCTATATCTCTGTTGCCTATGAGTGAGGTTCCTCCGACATTTGTCCCAAAGGTTGAGATTCCTGCTAACGTTGGGACAGGTGCACCCGCTGTGGACATTCCCGCACATTATGTATCTCAATTTGTTCACGTCCCGTTTTCGCGACAGGAAGTGAACACTATTAGACAATCAATTCCTGATATTAGGAAAAATCCGACAGGATTCTACAAAGAGATAGAGTCCGTTTTGCAGTCCTCTGTGTTCACCCTAAGTGATATTGACTTGTTATTCCCTGTACTCCTGCCCGCAGATTTATGGAAGCAGGTTCAAACAATAGACGATGTGCCTGGGTTGGGAGATACGTGGGCTAACATAACTAGGCTTGATGGGGAAAGACCAGCTGGTGAGAAACCACCTCAGGTAATACTCACTTTGCCTGATAGAATTGTTGCAAAATTGAAAACCATGATTCCTGAGAAAAGAATTATTTGGGACAAGCTTACGGCCTGTGTTCAAGGAAAATCTGAGGGTGCTACCAAATTCTTTAATCGATTCGAACAGGTATTCTCTGACTTCAGTGGACAGGACTTGGGCACAGAGTCTGGCAAAAGGTTGTTTGTGGACACATTTGTGCGTGGATTGCTGCCTGACATCCAGTCACAGATTATGTCCTCTGAGAGCGCTTGGCAGGCGAAATCCCAATCTGACGTTTTGCACATGGCTCAGTACTACGAGAACCGGGTCAATAATGAAAAAGATAGAGTCGAGAAGAGAAAAGGAGATTTGAAGACTAAAGTATTGTTACAGCAAATTGTTAGACATCCCAGAGGAGGTAATTCACGGACCAGAGGTCAGTATTTTCCGCAAGGGAACGTCCCCTTGGGTCCTGTGAATATTAATCAATGTGCCTATTGTCGCCAGGAAGGTCATTGGCGTGCATAGTGCCCCATCCTTCGACAGAGGTCAAACGATACATTTGGGAGTATGGGTAGACGACCTAGAGGTCGCCTCGGAGTGGGGGGCCCTGATAGAGGTCAGTTCTCACAAGATCCTCAGCAACCTTTTTCACGGGATAATCAGACTTCGAGTGTGGACACAAGAAACATATTTGATCACCCTTCTGCTGCCTACCTTTCTGAAGAGCTTCCTTTCAATGACATTTTGTTTCATTAGGATTGCCCGAAGCAGGGTTTGGAACCTTCACCTATTCCCGTTAGTCAAAAAGGTCCCTACCTTGAACTGTTAGTGGGGAATAGGAAACATCAGTTCTTGATAGACACTGGAGCACAGAAGTGCTCCATTGAACATTCTCGTGTTCCAAACATTCCACTGTCAGGGCAAACCAATGTTTCTGTAGGGTTTTCTGGCACGCCAGTTGTTTGTCCGGTTTCTTCGCCGGTGCCTGTATCTTTGGGTCGCTTTACGGACCACTGTCCATTCCTCTTGACTTCAAACTGTGGAGAGAATTTGCTGGGGTTAAATCTGTTGAAGAAATTAAATGCGGTGATTCATTGTTCCTCTGACGGGGTGGGACTGACGATTTCACCACAGCAACTTCCCAGTTCTCAGTTTCTGACTCGACCACTGCCTCCTGAATTTAGCATTGTCCCGGAATGTTTGTGGGCGGTTGACGAGAATGATGTCGGGGTATTACAGGTTGAACCCGTTAAAATAGTTTTGAAACATGGAGTTAAACTACCACGCATTCCACAATATAAAATCTCAGCTGAGGGCGAGCGTGCTTTGAAGTGCATTGTTTCCGATTTTGTGCATCGAGGGGTGATTGAAGAGATTGCAGGTAGTTTATGTAACAGTCCGATTTTACCCGTGTACAAGAAAGGCGACAATGCAATCCCATTCCGTTTCATAATTGATCTACGCGCTATTAATAAAATTGTCGCCTCACAATTTCCAATTGTGCCTGATGTGACAACGATACTAACGATGATCCCTGCTACAGCTACGCACTTTAGTGTTGTGGATCTGAAGAATGCTTTCTTCAGTATTCCTATACACAAGGATAGTAGATATTTGTTTGCGTTCACCTTGGGGAGACGTTCGTTCACATTTACTCGTGAACCTCAAGGTTATACTAAAAGTCCAAGCATTTATAGAAGGGCTTTGAAAGAG
The DNA here is from genome assembly GCF_040938575.1 of Ambystoma mexicanum. NCBI lineage: Eukaryota > Metazoa > Chordata > Amphibia > Caudata > Ambystomatidae > Ambystoma > Ambystoma mexicanum. The sequence goes on along the minus strand of NC_090925.1, from coordinate 8,264,681 downwards.
CAGCTTGACACCCTTGAATTGCCATCTACTTGTACACTGCTTCAGTATGTCGATGATTTGCTTTTAGCTGCAGATTCTGAAAGTGCTTGTAAAGAAGGCACTGTATTGTTGCTTATTCATTTGGCTGAACATGGTCATAAAGGTTCGCTTAAGAAATTTCAATATTGTTGTCAGGAGGTCGCCTATTTAGGCTATCTCCTGTCAAAGGAGGGGAGAAGATTGACACCTGAAAGAATAAAACACATTTCTGGTATGTCTGTCCCAAATACACAGAAGGAAGTCAGAGCCCTAATAAGTATGGCTTCTTACTGTAGGCTGTGGATACCGAACTTCTCACTAGTGATAAAACCGATGTTGGCCTTGACAAAGAAGGGCATTTCTTTGCCGCTACCAAGGAAGTCGGAACATCAACGATCATTTGAGCTTCTCAAAACCACGTTATGCTCTGCACCGGTTCTGGGTACTCCAAATTACAATAAGGCCTTTGTGTTGTTTGTGCATGAATGTGATGGATGTGCTTTGGCTGTATTAACACAGGAACACGGAGGGAAGAATAGACCGTGCGGCTACTACTCTTCCGCCCTTGATCCTGTCGCATGCGCTTTGCCAAGATGTTTGCGAGCCGTCGCTGCTGCTGCCGCGTCTGTAAAACAGAGTGAGGGAATGGTCCTAGGCCATGATTTAACCCTAATGGTACCTCACTCTGTAGATGCCCTATTGAATAAAACCCAAACACAGCACCTCACCTCTGCACGGCTGACGAGGTATGAATTGACTTTGTTTGCCACTCACATTCAAATTAAGAAGTGTTGTGTTCTTAATCCGGCTGAACTCCTACCTTTCCCGCAAAATACTGTTTGCGGTGACGAAGAATCACATGACGGCCTGTATACTACTGAACAGGAAACAAAGGGCAGGATAGACCTTATAGATACTCCTTTGGATAATGCAGAAGGGGAGCTGTTTTGTGATGGCTCCTGCTTCAAACTTCCGGATGGTACATCTACAGCTGCTTATGAAGTCACTACATTGAGTACGGTTGTTGAAACTAAGAGGATTCTGCATAACTCCGCGCAGGCCGCAGAGATTATAGCGTTGACCCGAGCTTGTGAACTCTCCGAAGGGCGTACAGTAAATTTATATACTGATAGCCAGTATGCCTTTGGGGTGGCTCACAACTTTGGGAGGCTCTGGTCGGAAAGAGGGTTCCTAACCTCACATGGGACCAAGATTCAGCATGGCCCCCTGATAGTGCAATTGCTCTCGGCACTCGCGCTCCCTAGTCAGTTAGCGATCATAAAGTGCGCAGCGCATCGCAAGGTCATAGATGATGTCGGGAAAGGGAACGCTTTTGCTGACCAGATAGCCAGGCAAACGGCCATAGACCTTAGTACAGACATGTATGCTCTAAGAGAAACAAGAGATGCCTATGTAATGGATGAGGGTATTGGGTCTGTATGAGATATCCAAGCTGATGCCACAATAGAAGAGTCTAAAGAGTGGGCCGAAGGGATGGGGAAATCAGATGAAGATGGGTGTTGGGTGGACACATCTGAAGGGAAATGGTTGCTCCCTAATTCATATGTGCTGATGATGGTTACGATGGCACACGGTCCTACGCATGTGTGTGCTCAGCAGATCACGAAAATGTTAGAAAAAGTCTGGGTAAATGATAACATTTTGAAAATCGCTCAGCATTATGTCCAAAATTGCATGATTTGCTTGCAGCACAATGTGGGGAAGGGGACAGCAACTCCAAGGGGTAGTTTTGGGCCTCCTTCTGCCCCCTTCGAGGTCATCCACTTTGATTTTATTGAAATGGAACGGTGTAACAATCTAAAATACGTCCTTGTGATCATGTGTGCCTTTAGTAAATGGGTTGAGGCTTTCCCCGTTAAGGATGCTACTGCCATGACCACTGCAAAGACTATGGTAAAGGAGTTCTTCCCACGATTTGGGCTGCCAAGAGTCATTTGGTCGGACAACGGTCCACATTTTGCTGCAGCAGTAATCTTGCAGATATGCACAGCATTACACATCGAAAAACGATTTCATTCGGCTAGACATCCTCAAAGTGCTGGGTTGGTAGAGAGACATAACAGTATCCTAAAGAATAAGCTCGCTAAAACATGTGCCAGCACCAAACTGAAATGGCCGGACGCCTTACCTATTGTGTTGTTAGCCATGTGTACCACTCCTCAAACTAAGATTGGGCTCTCTCCATTCGAGGTGGTGATGGGGAGGCCTGCCAATATTTGGGGTCTTCCGAAGCCTAAAGTGCTGAGAGATGTCGAAAATGTATTGCTTGCAGACTACTGTAACCAGTTGACTAAAAATCTGTATTTCATTTATCATCAGGTTCGATCAGCTTTACCTGTACGGTTTACGGGCCCAGGACACAATATTCAGCCTGGAAGTTGGGTCGTGGTAAGGGCCTACGAAAGGTCCTCCTGCCTCGCACCTCGCTGGCGGGGACCCTACCAGGTACTGTTGGTCACCCAGACAGCAGTGCGGGTGGCTGGAAAGAAGCATTGGATCCATGCGACGCATGTCAAGAACCCGACGCCACACGTTACAGAAGAAGCAGAACCCCTTGCTGATGCTACAATCTCTGATCCTGGAGTAGCAAATAGTGCTGTGAGTGTGTCGGAGAATCCCTCTGAGCCCGTGGAGCTTTGGGAACCGTCCATTTTGTCTCTGCACTCTTCAGAAAAGTCACTTCTGGAAAACGTTGTTTCAAGTTCTGCGACTTCCGTCGCCGCTGATACGTTGCTTCCCTCAGGTAGTGATGTTACCTTATTTCCGGATCAAGCAGTACCAGGAACCACCAGGTACGACCTTCGACGAAGAAAATAGAACTACGGCACGGGTTTTGCCTGTGCATCTGGAAAAGAAAAGAGTCATTGAGAGTTTTGTTCTTGCAAGGAAAATTTTGGGAAAAAAAGGGGATTCTACTGGGTAGGGTTGGGGAAGGACTAAAAAGTTGCGCAACCGTAGTGTCGCCAGCAACGAACATTGGGGTCGTCGATTGAAAAACTACTATGTCTGCCACCTCCACCGCTACTGCTCGTATTGGACTTGTAAATAAGGGGGTGACCAACTCGGCCAATGAACAATGTGCCTGGGCCCCGAAAACGCATTGCTGTGTTGTGATGATAATAATTGGGATTTGTATAGTCACTGCCGTGGGACTCTGGTACTTTGAAGAGATTTATCCTCTAGAGCCTCTTTTGCCAATTGAAATTGTACCTACTGCTCTGACTCCCTCTGTACACCTTCATACTTTGTCACTTAGGGACTCCCAGCATAGACGAAAGTATCATAATAACACTTTGATGATAATAATGAATTCGACGCATGCCATTTTTAATAAGAGCAACTGCTGGATCTGCACCCATTTACCGCAACATGGGAACAAGGGGCTAGGATGGTATATTCACCCTTTACCTTTAACGACTGCTTGCTATGCCTCTCTTAGAGCACTATTCTTTGGCCGTTGGAATGATAGCATCTCAGGGAACTTTGATGGAACTAATTTAAATGATTTTGAGAAATGTGTACTGACTCCCCTGGGATGCTCGCTTTTTGCAAATGGAAGTAAGCCTAATGTTGCTTCTATTAGGCCATTTGATAAACTGTCTCTTCCTTTCCAAACTCTAATTTCCTTTCAAATGGCTCCGATAGGCAATAAGGATGCCGTGCCTCCTTCCTACTCTATTAACCATAGCCCTGATTCAGTTCCCTTCTGTGTACAAAGGAATGGCACCCGGTCAATGGGAGATTTTGAAGGTTGTGCGAACGTTGTAAATTTGACCAGGGAGAACAGGCCTTTGCATGTAGGGGGGCCTGTCTATTTCGTTTGCGGTAGTACAGCATTTCCCTGGTTGCCCAAGGATTGGCAGGGAACCTGTTATTTAGGGATCCTGTTACCTGGGGGATTTATAACTAGTACATTGGAAGTTTCTAAGGCTCGTCCACGGCGGGACGAGAATGGAGATACCCCTGGGCAAATCTTGGGAGATATAGCAAAATCAGTTGTGCCATTTTGGGGACAGATAGCAAATTCCGAAAATATTAGGGGTCTAGCAAGAGTACTGGAGGGAACCATCAACCGGACCACGGATATACTCTATAATATGACACTGGAACAGAAAGCAATAAGATTGGTAGCGCTCCAAAAACGGATGGCATTAGATGTCATTCTGGCAGAGCGTGGTGGAATATGTAAATTAGTGACTCCCCTGGGATGCTCGCTTTTTGCAAATGGAAGTAAGCCTAATGTTGCTTCTATTAGGCCATCTGATAAACTGTCTCTTCCTTTCCAAACTCTAATTTCCTTTCAAATCGCTCTGATAGGCAATAAGGATGCCGTGCCTCCTTCCTACTCTATTAACCATAGCCCTGATTCAGTTCCCTTCTGTGTACAAAGGAATGGCACCCGGTCAATGGGAGATTTTGAAGGTTGTGCGAACGTTGTAAATTTGACCAGGGAGAACAGGCCTTTGCATGTAGGGGGGCCTGTCTATTTCGTTTGCGGTAGTACAGCATTTCCATGGTTGCCCAAGGATTGGCAGGGAACCTGTTATTTAGGGATCCTGTTACCTGGGGGATTTATAACTAGTACATTGGAAGTTTCTAAGGCTCGTCCACGGCGGGACGAGAATGGAGATACCCCTGGGCAAATCTTGGGAGATATAGCAAAATCAGTTGTGCCATTTTGGGGACAGATAGCAAATTCCGAAAATATTAGGGGTCTAGCAAGAGTACTGGAGGGAACCATCAACCGGACCACGGATATACTCTATAATATGACACTGGAACAGAAAGCAATAAGATTGGTAGCGCTCCAAAAACGGATGGCATTAGATGTCATTCTGGCAGAGCGTGGTGGAATATGTAAATTAGTGGGGTCCGCTTGTTGTGTTTTCGTACCAGATTCCTCCCCGACAATTTTCAAGGCAATACAGAACTTGCACGTCCTTAGTTCAGAAGTGCATGTTCCTGTGGGAGATTGGAGTATTAGTACTTGGTTCTGGGACTCCTTACGATCCTGGGGTTGGAAGGTGCTTTCCGTCATACTGGTTATTTTGGGGATTCTGCTATTCCTTTGTTGCTGTATCCAATGTCTACCTAGTATATATGCAATGCTAGGGGGATGTTGCGCTCAGGCGGTGAGCACGATAGGACATAAAGAGTATGCCCCAGATACAGCATCTAAAGAGTTTGTGTTGCAAGAGGTTCTGGTGAACAACCTAATGGCTATAGATATTACAGATAACGATTCCGGATGTATGGACGACAATGCATGGAGTTATTTGCAAAGATATCAGAAATAGTCTTAGCCCTTGGCATAGGCCAAAAGGAAGGTTTATCGGAATAGAAATAATATTATGCCTCCTATTGTAATAGTTATATGTGTATTGGCCTACGCCAAGTTGTCTAAACATCATGCGCGAACAAACTCCACGGCAAGGTCTTGACCTCAGAGAAATCAATGTAAGCCGCCATCTTGAATCAAGCCGCCATTTTAGGTTCTCTTGTTATGTAGAAGTCACCCTGAACATCAAAATGGAGGCCAAATGACATTTCGAATAGATTCTGGCCGTTGTGACCTCCGTACAGCTGAATGATTGATATGCCTGCAGGCCACTTGTTGGGGTCGTGAACTGAGACCTTGTCCTACTGTTTACCTATATGTAAATGTACTACTTATATGAGCGAAACTAATCAAAATGCATATATTAAAGGTTGACCTGGCAAGGAACCCTAGACCAGTATTGTATTTCGCAGAATGGTTAACCCGCAAGAGGGTTGGCCAAGGGCTGGACAAATTGTATAAATGGCCCAGGTATTCCAATGTGCGGTCTCTCACTGAACACATCGAACCCTTGTTGAAGTTTGTTATGTTATACTGAGAGCCGAATAGCTATCCGTTTGTCAATCGACTTGGTAACTGTTGTAGCTTGAAATAAAATACTTGTATGTTTCTTTGTAACCTGTGTTGGCGTGTTTCCTTCTGGGCTTCCTGGCCTCATATTATTTTTCTGTTTTCACATGCCAATGAATTTTCTTTCTCTCTCGGAATCGCATCATAAAGCTCTTCATAGTTCGCACAATCATGTATTGGCTCTCCTTCAGTGACTGGATCTGCTATGAACATGGCAGGGTTAACTATCTTGCATCGAACGATCTTAATTGATGGATTCGATATGATCACTTCATAAGCCGAAACTCTCTGAGATGTCAATGTGCCATTTGGTTTCTCACAAATGGCAAATAGCACATGCTCGACGTACAACGTCATTGAGCATCCCATCACAATGTTTGCAGCTTTCTCCATTGGGAACGCTGTGGCAGCTAAACCTTGTTTGCAAGGGAAGTGGCCTCTCATCACTGGGTCCAAATTCCCACTGTAATACGCCAGGGGCTTATACCCCAATGTGGTTCTCTGTGTGAGCACTGCCATCATCACGCTGCCATTCATGTGTGAGAACAGGTAAAATTCCTCTGCATAATTGGGAATCCCTAAAACTGGTGCCGTGCAAATGGCTTTCTTGAGTTCAGTAAACCCTTCCTCCATGGTCTCTGACCATTCAATTTTTTCTTTCATCACCTGTGCCTTCTCAAGGGCCTGTAATAAGGGTCTGGTATATGAGCTGTAGTCAAAGACGCATGTTCTGACGTAATTGCAAAGACCTAAAAAGCTCTGCATCTGTTTTATCCTGTGTGTGGCTTAGCTGTGTTCAGTACCACTTCAGCCCTTTCCGGGGTAACTCTTTTCCCCTCATGTGAGATCAATTAGCCTATATACAACACTTCTTGCTGACAATATTGCAACTTTTCTTTGTCAAATTTATAATCCTTTCTCAGCCAATAGCTGAATAGAATCGCATCTGCATCTTTCCTCTGTGGTGCTGCAAATCAAGATGTCATCGACATATTGCAAGACAACACTCTCTAATGCAATATTGCTTAAGTCCTTGCAGAACTCTGTTGAAAATTGAAGGAGACTCACAGTACCCTTGGGGTAACCTGTGCTTTTCAGACGCATCTGTCTGAATGTGAATGACATCGGATTTTGTGAGTCTTTGTGCAATGGGATTGAGAAGAATGTATTTTTCAAGTCAATCACCTTGAAATATTTCGCCTCAACAAGTATATTACATAGGATTGTGGCCAGGTTAGGGACTAAAGGGAACTCGGCCTCTACAACATCGTTTATCAGGCGTAAATCTTGAATTAGTCTCCAAGAACCTCCTTTTGATTTCTTGATAGGGTAAACTGTGTTATTGCATGATGACTCCGACGTCAATAAGATGCCCTATTTCATCATAGCCGAAATTGTCTTGAACATTTCCTCATCTGCCTCCCTAGACATGGGATACTGTCATGCCTTCAGTAAAATCGCTACTTTTTCAATTTAATTTTTACTTCTCCGACTCCTTTCAACAAGCCTACATCATAGGGACCTGTGGTCCATACTGACACAGGCACATGGGCCATGTCGTCCTCAAAATATTCAGGACGGTTCTTTGCCAACATCATTCTCTGGGGTACTTCTCTTTTGATCATTTTCACCCAAAAGGTGAGATTTACCTCAACTGCTGTTTCTTCCCCATGTGCTTGCTCGTCAAACAGATCATCATCAGTGACTTCAGTCAATCTGTACCGTTCTTCAACAGCAATTACTGCGCGCCACTGTCGGCCTTCATCATCACAACCATCGATCAAAGCCGTTCTCGCTTGTATTATGGCTGTGTGTATCATCAAGGGAAATACTTGTCCCTCTTCTTCGTGCATCGGTATTCTTGGCATGAAGAAAAATTCATCTGGGGGCTCTTGGATTTGTCTGCAAGGCCTGTGTCATGACCACTGTGAGGGGGCACAGGTTGTGCCACAAGCAGGCTCCCACCAGAACCCTGAGGGCCTTAAAACCATTGCAAAAGGGCTCCTGGAGCCAGTCCTGGAGCCTTTGGCACAAGGCTCATATGTAGGAAGGAAGGGCTGTTCAAACTAGGACCCATTTATATACATGGGCCTTTAAATCCAACATGGAAGCACCCACACAGTCTAGTTCTAAGAACCAAGCCATGCGGTCTAGTGTTTTGGGTGTGGCAGGCCTGGAACTACTTTCCCTGGTACTTCTTTACCTGGGCTATATAAACCACACCCCGACTGCAGAACATGCTTTGTGTTATTCTGCAACCAGCAGCATGACACTCATCATGTCCAGCTCCTGGCCTTCAGCATCTTCCTGTAATCCTGCAAGAACAAGAACAAGATTCTTCTGTTTTACATGAGAAAACACCATCCAGCACTCAGCATCTCCACTGGGCTGCAATCTGTGGAAACCGAGAGAAGAAGAAACATCACTCACCTGTGAGTACTAGCTTAAGGACTTCTGGCGAACCGCTACCACAGCTGCTGTTCGAACATTATACTCTTTATCCCCTATACAGACATCCACCCTTGGTTCCTGGTGAGGATCAGGTGTTACTGATAGGATAGAACACATCAGGTTTCCCAGTGAGCTGTCCTAGTCCATATACAACTTTGTCCCATTTTGCGTAAACGGTCTTCCCCCATCACCAGTGTAAACTCTTATCCCAGTGTTCGCAGCCTGACCTGTACTTGGTGCCTGTGACAGTTGCATCAGTGACTGTTGGGACTGTCTCTGTGGAAAACTTATCAAATTCTGAGGTTGCAAGTTTTGCTGTGTTCCTGGCGTTTGTTGTTGCACCTTGTGATTCTGTGCAACTCCAGTTCCTCCCTGTTGTAGAAACTGAGGTGGATTCACCATACCTGCTCTTGTTCCTTGGTCATTTTACATCATGCCTTGACTTCTGCATGGGCGGGCTAGGTGCCCTCTCATCCCGAACACCCACCATATTGGCAGTGGTCTGATTATTTGCCCATTTGACATATCCTGACCTCCATTTTGCATGTTTTGGAAACCTCCCTGATTACTCTGCCATCCTCTTCCCCTAAATCCTTTTCCTCTGTGTTAGAACCCATTATTACCCTGATTTACTTGCTGTGGATTATTGACCTGCTGCATGCTCGGCCCGTCTGTGCTAGTAATCATTGCCCCTTCAATGGCATATTTTGACAATTTCTTCTGATCTAATGTTGCCTCTTCTGCATTTCGTGCAGTCTCTTTTTTGCGATTCTTTTCTTGCAGTAGCCTGCAATAGTGAGATATGGTCAACTGTATTTCAGACCACAGTTTGGCCTCGATCCCTACCAATTTCTTGAGATGCCTCTGTACCTGATCTGGCAGCCCCTGGCATAATATATGGTAAAACACGGTTATAGATTTCCCCCAAGATTCCTGTGTTTCCAATACCCGTGCATCTTGGAAATTCTGAATGTAAAGCAAAGGGTCCTCTGACTCCTTAATTTTACGTGTCATTATAGCTCCCATATCAGAAGTATCTGGATAGAGTACTCGCAATGCTTTGCATACCGCAGCTCTGCAATTGTTAAACGGAGCTCCATCATGCGCGGTATTAACTGTAGTCACACATGGGTAGCCTGCACGTGTCCATACATAATCAGCTCTATCACCAAGTATGGCGATTAAAAGACCCTTGATATCCCCTATAGCTAACGTGTTCCCTCTCGTCATTTTTTCTAGCTCGTGTATCCATTTTCCGGCTCCCGATGTCAGCATTGGAAGCTATTTTTCAGGTTTTCCCGATCCATTTGTGGCCATGGAATATACTGGGGTCTTGTTCCTCCTTTCTCGAGCCGTTGAAATCTGGATGTATAGCCCTCTCTCTCTGCATCGCCGCCTACCTGGTAATGTCGATCGTCTCTCCGATGCTTCTGGTGTTAAAGTAATCCTCGATATTTGCCCTAGATGCACCTGGTACTGAATCGTACTCAGAAAATAATTTTTCGATGTCTTCCCATTCTACTACTGGATCAGGTTTTTTCCAGATATTCAAGATTGCGTGCTCTCTGTCTTCGCTTACGTTCTGTGTCGTCATTGAATTCTCTGCGCTTCCTCGTTTCCTCTCTGATCCTGTCTTCTTCCTCTTTCTTTACATCTCTATGTTCATTTGCCCTTTGTATTTCCTCATCCCTCTGCCTCTTCATTCTTTTCTCCAGTATCTTTCTTTCTTCTTCCTCTATTCTTCACTGCTCCTGTCTGTCCTGATTGTTAGCTGCTCTCTGTTTATGATCTTGTTATCTTTCTTGCGCTTCGCGATATAACTGCTCTCTGCCTATCTTTTTTCCCAATTCTTTCGTCTCTCAATCCTTTTTCCTTTTCCTTCTCCTTTTTCTGGACTTTATCTAACTTCTCTTTTTGTTTCATGTCATCAATGCCTTTACCTTCGAGTTTCAATATAATATGACCTCCCATCCATTTGTTCTGTGTGAATGCCATCTCATCAGTTCTGTCCTCATTTCCTTTCCATCGTTTGCCCTCTCTCTCTGTATTGAGAGATGTACTTGCTTGTGCCTGGTCTTTCCTCTCATTCTCGCGTATCTCCTTGTCCCTTGGGACCTTGGAGGTGATATCTCTATCTCTGTCTTTGTCTGGGCTTTCATCACTATTTTGTGTTGGTGACTCATATGCGGGTGCTATACCCCGTGGCTGCTTTAAGCTCTCTTAGAGGCTGTAATCCTTCATCCTTACTAATTTCGATTTTCGATTCAGACAGGGCGGCGGCGCAGAAGGCGTCTCAGCCCCCTCTGTGCGTATGATATGTGACATACGATGAGCAAATAGATCCAATCTAACTGTGGCTCTTCCTCCTGATCCTCTTGGTACATCTTCCAAAGCTCTAAACTAGCTAAGCGTGTGTCTAATTTTTTGGCTTTGTATGTGGCGTGCAAATATGTCATCATGTGCTGTAGGATCGTTTTAGACAGCTATCCACCCTGGGGCAATGGCGTAAAAATTTTGTTCGTGAACCCTTTAACCCATTCTGCACTATACTTTTTCAGCTTAGGTGCATGTTTTGGCAACTGTTTGCACAGGTGTACTAATGGAGTCATGTCTTCCACGCTTGAATCTGTTCACCTTCTCTTCATATAATACTTGTTATGCCCTCCTGTCTTCTCAAACAACTTCAACAATATGAGCGAGCACCAATTGTTGCAAGCTCCAATCCCGTTTTCCACAAAAATTATACTTCCTTTTTTGACCAACAACCATCAATTCGTATTCTACAATATCTTAGTTACTCAATCGCATAATTTTTATGCTTGTTCCTTGAAGGAACATTTTCATCCTGACGTCACAAAAAATAACACGTAAAACAAACGTTAACAGACTAGACAAACTCCAGCTGGCTGCACAGATCTCTGCCCCTAAGTTTTACCTCAACATGGGGTGTACGCCCATCCCTTTCACAGCGTCTTTAAGTGCTGTGGTCTTCTAGTTATTCCTATTTTTCAGGACTATGGAGACTTCTTCTAACCGCTATATTAAAGCATAGGAATTTGGGCATATCCTCTCTTCTCGGGTGTCCCCCCTGATATCCTCTCTCTTCTCAGGTATCCTTCTGGTATCCTCTTCTTCTTGGGTGTCTTCCCCGGTATTCTTATCCACTACTTGGTCAACCCTTGAGTCACTATTTCCTTCCCTTTATATATCTACATTCTTCTCTACTCCTGACTTTATTTTTGTTTTCCCACCTCCCTCCGTTACCTTCCCTTACTTGTTCTAAGGCATGCACTTTTTGCCAAAATGTTCAGTCTTTTTCACTCACCGTTCGCATGTTTCCTCTCTGTGGCTGCTCGGGATCACAGCCTTCGTCACCGCCTCTCCTGCCGTTTGCCCGCTCAGCTGCTCGTAGAAGTGGGAAGGGGTTTGTGGGAGAAAGCACAAGTCCCTTCAGACCTTTACCTGCAGGTTTAGCGCTTTATTCTAACCACTATCTACGGGGAGCTTCACGGTCTACTTAGCCGGATGGCAAAGGACTCGTGATATTGCTGAGGACCTAGAGTTACTTTATGTTGACAGTCAATGGGTGTCTTGTCTACTCCATAATCGATAAACCATCAATCCCTGCTACCAAGTGTGCAGCTGGGACCCCAGCTGGCCCATAGTACAGGGGGTTTCCCAAACAACAGTTTAAGATGGAGTAGCAGCACCCGTGAGATGGATGGGGATGCAGATCAATGCTCAAGCATCAAATCAATAATGACAACTCAATGGTTTGGCAAAGGGAGTCCGTTTAATGACAAGTATAAAATACGGGGAGTCTCATGAACATCAGCAGATGCGTGGTCTTCCCTCTCGCTTCACAACTCCAACGAACTTCATAAGAAACACAACATTTATAATAAAAACTCGTCATCACTGACGTGAAACGCTCAAAATGTCGCATGCAATTCTATTGGTTATAGGAAGGTAACTTTACTATAGGTACTATATCTGTATATGATACTGGAGTGAAAGGATTGGATAACTGGTGTCAGGTGGGGCATCTAAGCCCTTCTTTCACAATGACTACTGTGGACATCACTAAAAGTACGACGTCTCATTGGTTTTACAAACTATAGGATCCTAGATTACTTGGTCCATTGTGATTGGGTTGGCACCAAGCCCCCGTGTACTTTTCCACTACACTAAGCAGCATGCAGAATGGTCGGCCGGGTACACGGTGCCCATCAGCTCCCCCAGCCTCCCACCAACCAGTACCACCATCCACCACCGCCTCAATGGCCATGTGTCAATTAATTTCTTGTTGGTAGGCCTCGATGCTGCCTCTCTGTCTGGGAAGATTCAGATATCTGTGCATGGCTCAAGGCTGCGGGTAGCTGTGAGGCCCCAACTCTTCTTACTTGGCAGGTCACGTGTTTCAGGCACTGTGAAATCGTCTCTGTCTCCATGCAATTCGTGCATTTGATTTTTTAGCTTTCTGCCCACCAAATGCCTTCTGCTGCTTATCTTGACTCCTTTGAACAGGATACTCTGTTCCTGGCATCATGAATTGTATCTCCTATTCGTCTGTGTCAGCTAAGATGACCTTGGCTTGTTTGCACGGGTTTCGTGCATCTGAGTTTCGTTTCTGTCTTTGGTTTTCTATTCCCATGTTTGAGGGGCTCTCTCCTGAGGCCTCTAGTAATTTGCAGTTGATTCTGCTCTTGTGCAAAGTGGAAATATACATTATATAAAGTGCTCCTTCTGTAACGCTCACCTGAATCCCTCGGAGGCGCAGGTCTGGGCTGGTGGTTCTCGGAGTCTTCTAGGGTCACGCGCAGGCCTCGAATGCCACCCTGGAAAGGCCCTTTCCTCACTGAGATCTTGATCTGAAGGGTGAGGTGTCTGCAATTATGAGAGCAAGGGGTTAATATGGATATATAAGCCTGGCTGGGTAAGCTGCCTCCCCTTCCTGGTACTCCCAAGTAGTTCGTAGGCTAAAGGTGCTCACCTTATGTAGGTGAAAGCGGAGCTCTCCATCCTGCGTCTGTGCAGGGGCGCCAAAGCCAGTTACTTCACTGGTTAATTGTCCAGCCTCTTGGTTGCAGAGGATGAAGATTTGGAGCAAGGCCGTTGTTAGCAGCACGAACGGCGGTTGCTTGAATATGGAGGTCCGGAGAGCGATGGAATGGCGAAGGTATTGCAGGCAAGTAAGTAGAAAATGTCAATTCGAAGTTAAAAGCACTTCTTAATGTCTCTTTTCCTTTTTCAGGTCGCAGAAGCAGCTGGGTCGAAAAATGGATGTCGAGGAATGCACCGAGGAGTGAGAAAGATGAGCGCTGCCCAAAACACGTGCGTATAGATAGAGTTTTGTATTTCTTAATGATGTCCTTTTGTTTTGCAGATGCGAGTAGCAGCGTCGGCGGAGGCGAGAAGAATGCAGCGCAGGTAAGGAAAGTTTCACGGAGGTTTACTAACCAATGTCTTTGCTTCCGCAGGGTGCCGGAAAAATGGAAAGCTGCAGCCCGTGGCTTGAGATGCACCGATGGACTGGGTAAGTGCTGCGCTGGTTTTTATCTCGTGCTAACCTGGTGTTCTTTTCCCTTTTCAGATGCTGCTGAAGACGAAGATGGTATTTCGGAAGGTAAGATTGCGGATTTCTCTTCCCCAGATGCAGAAGTTGAAGATTCTCTGGAGCTGACACGGTGAGCGTCCTGCTGCTATTGCAGAATAACGCGATGCACGTTGCTCTGATCGGGCGTGGATTAAATAGCTTATTGGAGTGCTTAGGTGTCTCCTTCCACAGCAGCCTCGCCCAGGTAAGAAGTCCCAGCTTCCAGAATAGTTCCAGTATCCAGTCCCAGGGAGTGGTGCTGGCCACACCCAGAAGGTAAAGTAGTTCCAGCCATGGATGGATGAGGATTTCATCCTGCAGGTGAGTGAGCAGCATGGTCTGCAGCAGGTAAGTCCACCCAAGCACCATTCCTTGCATCATGAGCCCGGCACATCCTGTGCCGGGACTGAGTCCCCTTATGAGCCTGGCGCCACTGGCGCCAGGACAAGGTCCATAAGGCCCCTATGGGAGCCGATGGGTGCCTGGAAATGAAGTTGTGACCCAGCTTTCGAGGCAGTTGGGCTAAACCTGACTCCTTGGAGGCTGCGGTCATGACAGCACCCCCCCTCAAGGCCCCTCCCAAGCTTGTCTTTTTGCGGAGGTTTTGGCTTATTGGGAAAAGCCCGATGAAATTTTCGGACTAGACGAGGTGCATGTACATATTCTGAGGGTTCCCAAGATCTCTCCTGGGGTCCATATCCCTTCCAATCAATCAGGTAGTATAGTTTTGATTTGGAAATTTTGGAGTCCAAGATGTCTCGAATTTCAAATTCGGATTCCCGTTAACTTGGATTGGCTCAGGAGGTTTAGTCAAACGGGTTCCGGGTTGCACAGGTTTCAGGAGAGAAACATGGAAGACAGGATGTATCTTCATTCGAGTAGGTAATTCTAGTTTGACAGCCACTGGGTTAATCACGGCCGTGATCGAGTAGGGTCCTAAATATCTTGGGTTGAAGGTGCGTGGCCCTTTTAAAGATAAATGTTTAGTGGACAGCCAGACTTGATCTCCTTTTTGATATTGAGGAGCCTCTTTTCGATGTTGGTCTGCTCCTTTTTTGTATGATTCTTTAGCTCGTTGAAGATGAGCTGTGGCTTCTTTAAATGCTTGAGTTATCGTCGAATGCAGATGGTCAACAGCAGGTGTTCCGAGAGCTTGAGGTGGGTCCAGATTTGAGGTTCGAGGATGACTTCCATACAGCAGGAAAAAAGGGGTTTTTCCCGTCCCAGAATGGATTGAATTATTGTAAGCGTATTCAGCAATCCAAAGGAGATCCTTCCAAGTACCCTCGGATTGATGCAACATGCAGCGCAGATATTGTTCTAAAGTTTGGTTAGTTCTCTCAGTCTGCCCGTCGGTTTGAGGGTGATGGCTGGTGGAAAGTCGTACGTCAATTTGTGCTAAACGACAACAACTCCGCCAAAAATGGGAAATAAATTGGCTCCCTCGGTCAGAGATTAGTACTGAAGGGAAACCATGCAACCGGACAATGTTTTCAAGAAATTCTCGGGCTAGAATGGAAGCTGTAGGTAAACCCTTCAGTGGGATAAAATGAGCCATTTTTTAAAAAAGGTCCACGATCACTAGAATTGTGTTGTATCCGGAGCAAGGAGGTAAATCCGTGATAAAATCCATCGAGAGCGTGTGCCAAGGGCCTGGTGGAATGTCTATTGGACGTAGTAATCCTGCTGGTTTTTCCTTCTGACTCTTGTTTTGTGCGCAGATACCACAAGAAGCCACAAACTCTTTAACATCTTTCCTCCAAGATGGCCACCAAAAATGCCTTTTAATTTTCTCTGAGGTTTTGGCAACTCCAGGATGTCCTTCCATTAGAGAATCATGGTAGCAGGTGATGACCTGTTTTTGTAAGTCAACGCAGGGTAAGAATAGTCTTCCTTGGAAATACAATAGGTTCTGATCTATTGTAAAATCCTTTCCTTTCAATTGCCAATTCGATGAATCCTCGGGAGTTATGAGTTGATTGACCCTTGCTTTAATCTCTTCGAGGGATAGTGTGTTGATTGCTCCTAGTATCTTTTGTTCAGGAATTATTGGCACCGGTTCCGGATTAGCTGTAAGTTCATCTACCCCTATCCGGGAAAGGGCGTCTGCTTTTCCGTTCATCATGCAGGTGAGTGAGCAGCATGGTCTGCAGCAGGTAGGTCCACCCAAGCACCATTCCTTACATCATGAGCCCGGCACGTCCTGTGCCGGGACTGAGTCCCCTTATGAGCCTGGCGCCACTAGCTATGGGAGCCGATGGGTGCCTGGAAATGAAGTTGTGACCCAGCTTCCGAGGCAGTTGGGCTAAACCTGACTCCTTGGAGGCTGCGGTCATGACACCTTCTGAGGTAGATATGTATAGGTGGCGCTTGCCGCAATCTATCTTTCTACTAAGCATAGCAAGCCGCACAACTTCCTGAGCTTTCTTGCGGTTCCAAGCATATGTACACGTGTAAACTGGTTGCATATCTTCATCGCTTTTATGGCATAAGCTTTTTCTTTGGCATCACTCATTTCACTTCAAACTCAGGATGTCACTTGTGCATGGTGTTTCGTCTCTTTTCGTCATTCACACGTTGTCATTTTCTTTATCTGCTAGTCAGTCCGGTTTCTTGAGACGTCACCATTCATCTTCTTTTAGGACATTCTTGGCCTCTTCAGGCACTGTACTCAGAGGATCTTCATTCCGTTTTATTTGTTTCATACGGTTTCCTCAATGAGTACTTTACTGTCCATGTTTTCTTTGGTGTCGGTACTTCAAAAGGTGCTGTCGGTCTGATCGTTACCGGGCAGAGCCCCACTGTGGCTCTATTTGCTCATCGTATGTCACATATTTCGGCGTGAACGTTCCTGGCACTTCAAAATGGGCGATTTGAATGCGGGTCATGATTGGGTCCTCCTCTACAACTGAATGAGAGGAGACATAGAAGGTGCCTCAAATGAGCAATTAGGGCCAGAAGAAGAAGAAATGGAGGTGGTAGAGGCTGCATGAGAGAAGATATAGAAGGGACTTCTAATGGGCAACTAGGACAGAAGAGGAAGATATGGAAGTGGTAGAAACTGTTTGGGAGGACACATAGAAGGGGCCTCAAATGAGCAACGGGGACCAGAAGAGGAAAATATATAGGAGGTAGAAACTGAACGAGAGGAGACATAGAGGGGGTCTCAAATGAGAAACTAGGAACATGGAGGTGGTAGAAACTGAACGCGAGGCGACATAGAATAGGCCTCAAATGAGCAACTAAGCCAGTGGAGGAAGATATGGAGGTGGTAGAAAATGAATAAGAGGAGGCACAAAAGGTGCCTCAAATGAGAAACTAGTGTCAGAAGAGGAAGACACTTCAAGAGAGGGAGGATACACAGAAGGGGCCTTAAACGAGAAACTAAGCCCCGGAGAGGAAGATATGGAGGTGGTAGAAGCTGAATGAAAGGAGACATATAAGGGGCTTCAAACGAGAAACTGGGGCCAGAAGAGGTAGATATGGAGATGGTAGAGACTGAATGCGAGGGGAAATTGAAGGGGCCTCAAATGAGCAACTAGGCTAAGTGGAGGAAGTGTCACGACCCTCTCCCAAAACCCCTTCTGGCAAACCCATTGGCCAGGTGGAGTCAAGACTCAGGCCTCTAGAGCCTGGCATCCTCTTCAAAAGCCCTCATGGGGCCAGTCCTGGCGCCTATGGCGCCAGGCTCATACACCATGAACAACAATGTGCTTGGGAACTACTTTATTGTATTGTCAGCCAACATGGAGGCATCCACATAGCTTGGTTCCTAAGAACCAAGCTATGCGGTCTAGCGTTTTGGGTGTGGCAGGCCTGGAACTACTTTCCCTGGTACTACTTTACCTGGGCTATATAAACCACACCCTGACTGCAGAACATGCTTCGTGTTATTTTGCAGCTTGCAACGTGACGCTCACCGTGTCCAGCTATTCCCTCGAACCTCGGAGAAGCAGAACCTGCAAGGAGACAAAAGGAACATCATTAGCAGCAGAATCTTACCTGCAGTCTTCATCTTTAAACACCCGCAGCTACTGAGAACAGCTTCCTCGAATCTGCACGCCTCACGGACAGAACGACCTGAAAGAGGAAGATAGAGGCAACATTAAAGAAAGCTGTAGAGACATTTACAAATTACGAACTGCTCAAAAGGCTTACCTGGCTGATCGCCTCTCGGCTGGCACCACTCCAGACATTCCACTCGCGCTGAAGAACACCGCAAACTACAAGGAAGGAAAACACAGGTTAGCAAAGGCAAGACTTTGCAGGGCTGCGCGTAGCGCTTACTTACTGCATCATAGTGCTCTTAATGTGCCATCATTTACCAGCGGTGCTCAACCAAGCCAGTTGTCCGCATACCTAAGGGAGAAAAAAGAGACATTTTAAACAAAGAAAGGCATGCAGGATAGCAACAAAACTAAAGAACAGCAATAAGGCCTACCTGAACAATATCAAACGGGCCGGCGTCAGTGAAGTAACAGGACCGCACTCGCCCATCAAAGACGACGCGCCCCTGCAAAGAAGGCAGGACGGAGAGCATGCCTAATTCTAACACAAGGTGAGGAGAGGGCGCCAGAGGGACTGAAAGCATACAGGGGTGGAGGGAGGATACTTACCCCAGTCGGTCAGTCTTGAACACAGTCCTCCTGTATTTTCAGGCAGAACCTTCAACCGTAGACCACATCAGGGCAAAGCTGAGAAGCATACCAGCAAGTAACCCAGCTGGGTGGCGTCCCTGTGGATACCAGGTGAGCGTAACAGGAAGATATGGAGGTGGTAGAGACTGAAAGAGAGAGAGAAGACATAGAAGGGGCCTCAAATGAGCAACTGGGACCAGAAGAGGAAGATATGGAGGTGGTAGAGGCTGAATGAGAGGAGAGATAGAAGGGGCCTCAAATGAGCAACTACGGCCAGAAGAGGACGATATTGAGGGGGTACAAACTGAAAGAGAAAAAGGAGCCACAGAAGGGGCCTCAAACAAGCAAATATGGCCTGAAGAGGAAGATATGGAGGTGGTAGAAACTGAATGAGAGGAGAAATAAAAGGGGTCTCAAATGAGCAACTAGTGACAGAAGAGGAAGATATTGAGGTGGTAGAAGCTGAATGAAAGGAGACATAGAAGGGGCTTCATACTAGCAACTGGGACCAGAAGAGGTAGCTATGGAGGTGGTAGAGACTGAATGGGAGAGAACATAGAAGGGACCTCAAACAGGAAACTAGGGCCAGAAGAGGAAAGTATGGAGTTGGTAGAGACGGAATGAGAGGAGACATAGGAGGGGCCTCAAATGAGCAGCGAGGGACAGAAGATAAGATATGGAGGTGGTCGAAAATGAATGAGAGTGAGGAGACATAGAAGGTGCTTCAAAGAGTAACTAGGGCAAGATGAGGAACATATTTAGGTAGCGGAGACTGAATGAGAGGAGACATAGAAGGTGCCTCAAATGAGCAACTAGGGCCAGTGGATGGAGATATGGAGGTGGTAGAAACTGAATAAGAGGAGGCACAGAAGGGGCCTCAAATGAGAAACTAGGGCCCGGATTGGATGATATGGAGGTGGTAGTAACTGAATGAGAGGAGATATAGAAGGGGCGTCAAATGAGCAACTAGGTCCAGAAGAGTACGATATGGAGGTGGTAGAAACTGAATGAGAGAGAGGAGACTTTGAAGGGTCCTGAAATGAGCAACTAGGGCCAGAAGAGGAAGATCTGGTAGTGGCAGAAACTGAGCGAGAGGAGAAATAGAAGGGGCCGCAAGTGACCGACTAGGGCCAGAAGAGGACGTTATGGAGGTGATAGAAACTGAATGAGAGGAGACACAGAAGGGGCTTTGGATGAGCAACTGGGGCCTGAAGAGGAAGATATGGATGTGGGAGAAACTGAAAGAGAGGATACATAGAAGGGACCTCAAATGCGCATCTAGTACCAGAAGAGTTGGTAGAGACTGAATGAGAGGAGACATACAAGGAGCTTAGAATAAGCAACTTGAGCCAGAAAAGGAAGATATGAGGGAGGTAGGGAATGAATTAGTGTAGACTTAGAAAGGGCTTAACATGAGCAGCTAGGGCCAAAAGAGGCAGCTATGGAGGTGGTAGAACCTGAATGAGAGGACAGATATAAGGGGCCTTGAATGAGCAACTACGGCTAGAAGAGGACGATATGGAGGTGGTAGAAACTGAAAGAGAGGAGACATAGAAGGGGCCTTGAATGAGCAACTACGGCCAGCAGAGGACGAGATGGAGGTGGTAGAAACTGAAAGAGAGAAAGGAGCCACAGAAGGGGCATCAAATGAGCAACAAAGGATTTAAGAGGAAGATATGGAGGTGGTAGAAACTGAATGAGAGGAGGCACAGAAGGGGGCTCAAATGAGAAACTAGGGCCAGAAGAGGTAGATATGGGGGTGGTAGAGACTGAAGGGGAGGGGACATAGAAGTGGCCTCAAACAAGAAACTAGGGCCAGCAGAGGAAGCTATGAAGGTGGTAGAAGCTGAATGAGAGGAGAGATAGAAGGGGCCTCAAACAAGCAACTATGGCCAGAAGAGGTAGATATGGAGGATGTAGAAATTAAATGAGAGTAGACACAGAAGGGGCCTCAAATGAGTGACTAGAGCCAGAAGAGGTAAATATGGAGGTGGCAGAAACTGAATAAGAGAGAGGAGGCATAGAAGGGGCCTAAAATGATCAACTAGGGCTAGAAGAGCAAGATCAGTAGGTGGTAGAAACCCAATAAGAGGGTGGCGACATAGAAGAGGCCTCAAATGAGCAACTAGGGCTAAAAGAGAAAGATATGGAGGTGGTAGAAATTGATTGAGAGGAGACATAGAAAGGGCCTCAAATGAGCCACTAGTGCCAGAAGAGTAAGATATGGAGGTGGTAGAAACTGAACGAGAGGAGACATAGAAGGGGTCTCAAGTGACCAATTAGGGTTAGAAGAGGAAGGCATGGAGATGGCAGAAACTGAAAGAGAGAGATGAGATATAGAAGGGGCCTCAAATGAGCAACTAGGGCCAGAAGAGAATGAAATTGGGGTGATAGAAACTGAATGAGAGGAGACATAGAAGGGGCCTCAAATGAGCGACTAGAGCCAGAAGAGGAAAATATAGAGGTGGCTGAACCTGAATAAGAGGAGACATAAAAGGTGCCTCACATGAGCAACTAGGGCCAGTGGACGAAGATATGGAGGCGGTAGAAACTGGATGAAAGAAAACATAGAAGGGGTTTTAGATGAGCAACTAGGTTCTGAAGAGGTAGATATGGATGTGGGAGAAACTGAAAGAGAGGAGAAATAAAAGGGGCTTCAAATAAGCAACTGGAGCCAGAAGAGGAAGATGGGAAGGTGGTAGAAACTGAACGAGAGGAGACGTAGAAGGGGCCTCAAATGAGCAACTAGGGCCAGAGGAGGAAGATAAGGAAGTGGTAGAAACTGAATAAGAGGAGTGATTGATGGGGTCTGAAATGAGCAACTGGAGTTTGAAACAAAGATATTGGGCCTCATTCCGAGATTGGAGGTAGCCATGGCGCTGATTTGTGCCATGGCTGCCTCCAATACTGGGTCCAGCACCGGTCTGGTTGAATGGGGACTTACCGGGTCATTCCGACCCTGGAGGTCCTGTTAAGTCCCCATTCACCAAACCATTCCCCATTCCCATTTGAGCCCCTTAGGGCTCAATGGGAATGGGGAAGGCACTAATAACGGATCCGCGAATAGCTAGGGTCAGAAGAGAAAGATATGAAGGTGGTAGAAACTGAAAGAGGGAGAGGAGACACAGAAGGGGCCTCAAACGAGAAACTGAGGCACGGAGAGGAAGATATGGAGGTGGTAGAAACTGAATGAGAGGAGAGATAGAAAGGGCCTCAAATGAGCAACTCGGAACAGAAGAGGCAGATATGGAGGTGGTAGAAACTGAATAGGAGGAGAGATAAAAGGGGCTTCAAATGAGCAACTAGGGCCAGAAGATATGAAGGTGGTTGAAACTCAATCATAGGAGACACAGAAGGCGCTTCAAACGAGCAACTCGGAACAGACGAGGCAGTTATGGAGGTGGTAGAAACTGTATTAGAGGAGACATAGAAGGGGCCTCAAATGAGGAACTGGGGCAACTGGAGGAAGATATGGAGGTGGCAGAAACTGAATAAGGGGAGGCACAGAAGGTGCCACAAATGAGCAACTAGGACCAGAAGAGCGACATATGGAGGTGGTAGAACCTGAATGAGAGGAGACATAGAAGGGGCTTCAAACGAGCATCTAGCGGCAGAAGAGGAAGATATGGAGGTGGTAGATACTGAATGAGAGGAGACATTGAATGGGCCTTAAATGACCAACTCGGAACAGAAGAGGTAGATATGGAGGTGGTAGAAACTGAATTAGAGAAGACATAGAAGGGGCCTCAAATTAGCAACTAACACCAGAAGAGGAAAATATGAAGGTGGTAGAAACTGAATGAGAGGAGACATTGAATGGGCCTTAAATGAGCAACTAGGGCCAGTGGAGGAAGATATGGAGGTGGTAGAAACGGAATAAGAGGAGGCACAGAAGGGGCCTCAAATGAGCAACTAGGGCCAGTGGAGGAAGATATTGAGGTGGTAGAAACTGAATGAGAGGAGACCTACAAGGGGCTTCAAACGAGCAACTAGCGCTAAAAAAGGAAGTAATGGAGGTGGTAAAGTCTGAATGAGAGCAGACATAGAAGGGGCCTCAAAGGAGAAATTAGTGCCAGAAGCGGAAGATATGGAAGTGGTTGAAACTGAATAAGAGGAGGCACAGAAGGGGCCATAAATGAGCAACTCGGAACAGAAGAGGCAGATATGGAAGTGGTAGAACCTGAATAAGAGGAGACATAGAAGGGGCTTCAAACGAGCATCTAGGGGCAGAAGAGGAAGATATGGAGCTGTTAAAGTCTGAATGAGAGGAGACATAGAAGGGGACTCAAATGAGCAGCGAGGGACAGAGGATGACATATGGAGGTGGTAGAAAACGAATGAGAGGAGACATAGAAGGGGGTTGATATAAGCTACTAGGGCCAGAAGAGGAAGATATGGAGGTGGTAGAAACTGAATGAGAGGAGGCATAGAGGGGGCTATAAATGAGCAGCTAGTGCAATAACTGGAAAATATGGAGGTGGTAGAAACTGTTTGGGAGGACACATAGAATGGGCTTCAAATGAGCAACTGTGGCCAGAAGAGGAAGAAAAAGAGGTGGTAGAATCTGAACGAGAGGAGACACAGAAGGGGCCTCAAATGCCAACTAGGGCCAGAAGAGGAAGATATGGAGGTGGTAGAGACTGAATAAGGGGAGAGATAGAAGGGGCCACACATGAGCAAATAAGGATAAAAGCAAAGATATGGAGGTGGTAGAAACTGAATGGGAGGAGACATAGAACGGGCCTCAAATGAGCAACTAAGGCCAGAAGCGAAGATATGGCGGTGGTAGAAACTGAATGAGAGGAGACATTGAAGGGGCTTAAAACAAGCAACTGGGGCCAGAAGAGGAAGATATGGAGGTTGTAGAACGTGAATGAGAAGAGACATAGAAGGGGCCTCAGATGAGCAACTAGGGTCAGTGGACGAAGAGATGGAGGTGATAGAAACTGAACGAGAGGGAAGAGACACAGAAGGAACCTAAAAATGAGCAACTAAGGCCCGAAGTGGATTATATACAGGTGGTAGAAAACTGAATGAGGGGAGACATTGAAGGGGCATCAAATAAGCAACTAGTGCAAGAGGAAGATATGGAGGTGGTAGAAACTGTTTCGGAGGACACATAGAACGGGCCTCACATGAGACACTAGGGCCAGAAGCAAAGATATGAAGGTGGTAGAAACTGAATGAGAGGAGACATAGAAGGGGCTTAAAACAAGCAACTGGGGCCAGAAGATGCTCAGCATTTAATTGTCTTTAATGAATAAACTTGGCAGTCATGGTGTTCTTACTTGCAACTTAATAAGGCACTATCGGCTTCTCATGTTTGCTACCTTTAAGAATAGATAACCAGTGCTTGGCCGCTCTAGCCTTTGACACCAGGCCAAACAGCCCATCTCACTCATTCTATGATTATTAGCTGATTTTCTTGCTGCGACATAGCTTCAGCTTTCGATCCTTCTTTCTCCATGGGTTGGAACGTACTAAAGTTTGTGGCACCAATGTCCAGGCTCTATATAATGGCGGCACCACCTGCCGTCTGTTCACTAGGTATAGCCAGATTCTATGATCACTTAGTCTACTTGCGTTGCTGCATCTGCACAGTTATTGAATGGCTTGCATTTTCCGCAGTGCTCTTGACATGTGCAATCTTCTTTTCGCAAATGAACGTTCACTGGATTCCTTATTTCGTCATCAGTTTCTATACGGTCCATACACCGTCTTCTTCAGCCCGTCTTCTCAGTGTGTCACGCTCATCTTCTGTGACGTCACGAGCTTTTCTTTCTCTCATTTTCATATTCCTTCAGGATTTCTTCCAAGAGATTACCATCTCTTCGGTTCTACATCAGATAAGGTTTTCTTAGTGGATACCTTTGCTCGAGCACTTGTCTTGGTATGGTCATCACTACTAGTGTCGAGTGTGGCACAGGTTCAGGCTTCCAGCATATAGGCAGTAGGGAGGGATGTCATTTGGGGGCCACCAGGGGCTGCAACTGCGACCCCTGGGACTCCCTTGCAACCCCAACTTAAAAAAAGAAAAGAGAATGTTTGAAATGTTTTTATTTATGTTTTGTCCAAACAAAACGGGTGCTCCTGGTGTAGCGGGCCCTCTGGCAGCAATGGGGCCCACGCCACACAAGGTCTGGTGGGTCCCTGGCCCAGTCCTCACCCATCATGGTGAAGGCTAGGCCAGGGAGGTCTCAGTAGGGGTTGAAGCTGACCAAGACATGTGGCACATGTCACATGCCACGTTCAGCTCCAACCCCTTCCCCCTAGGCTTCCTTGCAGCTCACATATAGGATCCAGGAAGCTCTCGCAGCTTCCTGGTTCCTGGTTGTGAGCAGCACAGAGGAGCGGAGGGGGCCTGGAAGGAGGGACCAAAGCTGCAAGAAAAAGGTAAGACAGCTTTTTTTTGGTAATATGATGTGTGTTTTGCATGTGTGAAGTGCGTGTCAGATGTATGTATGTGAATTGTGGGTGAATGAGAAGTGATGTGATGTGAGTTTTTTAATTTTTCTGGTGGGTGGGTGTGTTCCTGTGTAGAGAATGCAATGAGTGCATGTAAGAGAAGGTGTGAGTGAGTGAATGGTGAGTGAATGAGCATACATGTGGTAGTGTGTGTCTGAATGCTCTGGGTGGGGTTTGGTTTGTGCCTGTGTGGTGAATCCAGTGTGAGTGAATGTGAGAGGGGGTGTATGGGTGAGTGACTGGTGGGTGAAAGGGGATGCATGAGTGTGTAAGGCCCTGGGAGACTGCGGATCACTGGAGCATTTTTGTCACATCCTTTATTGTTTATTGACTTTGCATGGTTTACTGGTATTTTGGGGCAAAGGCCGGTTCATGCGTGCCATTCCCTAGCTTGATGTGCCTTTTTCTGCAGTCAGTCTAGCCATTGCATAGGGTGGCATGACATTTATTACTCGGCATCTTTAAAAAAGCAAGCATGATAAGTATTGTTACCTCGCTAGACTGATGTTTTGGTGTAGCGGCCTGTATATTTCTTACTGTAGCATGACTGTTTATTAACTGAGCATCTATGACGAAGCCAGCATGATAAGTGTTCTTATGTGTCTAGACTGGCTTACATTGGAATCAGTTTGGGCAGGTTTTCCTATTGTGACATGTGACTTTTAATGGCCAAACCACCAGGAGGATGTACTTACATGGGAGTACTGGCATATATTGGTAGAACCAGTTTTGTGCCCAGTTCAAGTAATGATACTATAGAAAAACGTCTTAAAGCGAAGATGAGTATGGTTTTATATGGGAATACTGGCATATGTTGGTGGAGCCAGCATGGAAATGATTTTTATACTGGCATGTATTGCAGGGAGCGGCATGGTAATGCATTGGAAAATGCCCGGTGCACTTTTGGTGACTTGCATCTATTGTACCTTTTTTTCATGATTTCCCCTACACCCTACAAAACCGATTGCTGGCCTTTTACCCACATTTTCCCAGAAAGTGTGCTTTGTAATGCTTTGTAATGCACCATTTTAATCCATTATTCAAAACATTTACTCTGGGGAGGGAGAAGAATCCCCCAAGACCACTCCAAATCATTTTTGTTAGTTCGGGTCCCCTCGCTATGCTCGGTCGCAATCACATACTTGGAGCAAATATTTGCACCCTCCAAAAAACAACACACCAACCACCGCTGGTGGCTGGTATATTTGTGGACCAGGCACCGCCCCCTTCTCTCTATGTTATGTTAAAGATTTAAGCTTTGCTTGAAAAACATATTTACTTCTTTCACTTGCAGTAGTGCATGCACCTGCAGCGGCAAAATCATCACGGACATTGCGCACACATTGTGGACCTGCCCGGCCTGGGGTGGGCCGTGTCCTGTGCTCAGTTAAGGAGCTGGGGGTGCACAGCATGGCTCGCACGGGAGCTGCCAAATGTTCTGCTACGCCATTGGGCACCACTGGATCTGACAAAGGGGTACTGTGCAGTGCGCGCCTTGAAGTCTGCCAGTGAGTCCCTGGGTGAGAAGCAACTTGTGGATGTTTTCAATTTAAATAACTGTGTGGTGCTATGACTTTATGTGTGCAGCAATGATATTACATTAAATGGTGTTGTTTTAAAGTCCTCTGGCACCCAGTATTACGCTTAGATAATAAAAACCATCCGGGATCTTGGATATATTGAAAGAACCTTTCCCAGGTATTATACTCCAGCAAGGATAACATTATCAGGTGCACTCCCCTCTGTGCATGCAGACCAGTCTAATAGGTTTCTTCTATCATAGTGATAGCTGACTCATAGATACATTTATAAACCAGAAATTTTGTTGATTCTAAATCCTGGTCAATGATTGAATTTTCAGGCCTTGCTCGTGCAGCATTTTGTTTGTGGTTAAAAAGCAGCAAGCACCTCCCAGGTAAGTGTTTTTTGGCTTGTTTAACACAGCAACGCCACAGATAACACGTACTTCTGTGTCTATTAGTCTAAAGATGTTTCATACACTAGCTGTAGCCTGCGTTACAGATTTTGGTTACCCTGTCACAAGTTCTGCATTGTGTATGGTTTACATATAGACCCCATGTTGAATCTGGAAAAGACCATTCCCCAAATGTATAATCGTGGACAAATCATGCCTCCCTCTGTGCCTCGGTTTTTATATCTGCCTGGAAACACGGGTGCTAGATGTATCTAAAACATCTGACGATCATTTTCCATCTTTTCCTGTGATGTCACTTGGGGGCATGGTCAAATTCGATCACTTGACGTCATCAGGGGGTCAAGGGTTGTGTGTTGACACTTCCGCTACCTCTGGCATTTTGATGAAATGATGTCCCTGCAGGACAATTGATGGAACCCAAAGCTAAGCAGGACCTATCTGTGATTCAGAAGTGGTGCGCTTCCAACGATCTCTGCCTTAATACCAGTAAGACAGAGATCCTTCTCAATCGAACCCCTGCTCCCGCTTTCCCTCTCTCACTCTGGCTGCCCTCCTTGGGCCCTCTTCCTTCGCCTCCGAGTGAGGCTAAAAACTTTGGTGTCATCTTCGACTCCACTCTCTCTTTCTCTCCTCATAACTGAGATGTCACCAAGAAGCCCCACTACCAGCTGCACCTTCTCAAAGGTACTCTTCCCTTTCTCACCTCCCCCCCCCAAAGGTCACCTTCTCCAGAGCCCTGGTTCTCTCTTGGCTGGACTACTGCAACAGCTTCTTTCTCAATGTGTCTTCCCCTGCAGTCTGCAACTAATCCAGAACAGGACTACAAGACTTATCCTTGGCCTCAACCCCAGGTACCATATCTCTCATCCCTAAAATCTCTCTACTGGCTCCTGGTGACTGCAAGGACCAAGTTCAAGACCCTTTGCATTGCCCACAGGGCTTTCTGGGGCTGGGGCCCACACTACATCCAACGCTCTTTTCCAAAATACCTTAATTCTCGAGCTCTTCGCTCAGCTACCTCTAACTCTGTAAGGGTCAGATGCTACTCCAGGCAGAAAGTGGGGGTAGATCTCTCTCCTCTGCAGGTGCCTGCCCCTGGAATGGCCTTCCTGCCCCTCTCAAACTTGAGCCGGACCACCTGAAGTTCCGGAAGCAGCTCAAGACTTTCCTCTTCTCTGATTTTTCACTCTCTCTCCCCTGCTGACCTCCCTGACCACCTGTCTGCTGTGCCGACTGGCTGATTGGCTACCCTCTGAGTCTCCCTGGGTACCAAGCTCCTTCCTGATCAGTCACCCCTGCACTGCAACACCAGATGCTCCAAGGAGGGGACAAGCACATCTTTCTCCTGTCCACAGTCATCTTTACTTACTACCTCTTTGAATTTAAGGCCAGTGAACATCTAACACTGGATCCTGCAGTTCACTATCTATCCCTTTCAAGAAAATGAAAAGGACTCTACTAAAATATCTAGTTTGATGAATATTACCAAGAATTGAAACTCTCCTGATGATCCCTTTTTCTCAAAAAGGGTGAAACACGCGTAGAGAGTACCGGAAACCTTCTGTGTAATAAAAACACGTTCAACTATCTTCATCCATAAGTGTGGAAATTATTATTATGGCTCTCACCAACTAAAGCTGAATACGTATCTATTGGAGTGGCGCAATTGGGATTGTACACATTAACTGCACTGCTGCACTGCCTCCGGTCTTACTAAGTTACAGCTTAGGGGCTGTAACTGCGACCTCTTCAGTCCCTGCTTCCCTGTACTTACCCAGAGCTGCGCTGCCCTAGATGCACTTACTCAGAGCTGCCTTGTTTCTCCTTCCCTCTGCCTGGCACTCCCCCGCACCCTTTTCCCCTTGCACTTCTCGTTCTCCCACTTGCACAATCTTAATGACACTAGGCATAGTAAGATTGTTTGTCTTGCCCTCCCTCTGTCTTCCCTCCCTTGTCTTTTCGCATACAGAAACACTTGTGTACAGGCACATTATAAATGACTTATATCATATAAACATGGAGAGCAGAGGTATCTTGCGATTTTCAGGGAGATATGTGAATACATTGCGCAAAGAGGTTGTTTGTCTAAGGTGTGCATGACGTTGTGTCAAGGGGTTTAGTATAGCAGTCTGGCCCTAGTCGCTCATTAATTTATAAGACTTTTCGTTTTAGGCATTTTTCACAGCAATCAGACTGTGGATTGATTTCATTTTTATGCAATTTTTCGTGTAATTTCTAGGCGGTTTTGAGGGTATAAAATGCATCTACCTGTGACTCTGGGAACTGTAATGGCCAGTTAGACTAGGTTTCTGGCTAATCTGAACATGTGACAATTGTGAGAGTTGAACAAAAGATGGAAAATGAAATTAGGAATATGCTTGATAACTTACATATTCATAACTGTTGTACATTTTATGAAAACAACAGAAATGTGCCACTGGGCCATGCTACATCATACGGAGGTGGCGATTAGCTTACCTAATTCCCTATGATTAGCTAAAACAGAATATATGTTTCATATGGCAGTGGCTAGTACAATTATGAAGTTATGATACATAACTACAAAAAGAAATGCATGCTATCAATTAGCGCTAGCGGTCTAGTAATTTGGGTGTGGTGGCCTAGGGACTACTTTACCTGGACTACTTTGCAGTGGCTATTTAAACCACACCCGAACAAGACAACACGCTTCACGTTACTTTGCTACTAGCAACGTGACGCTCACCGTGTCCAGCTTTCTCACGAGCCTGACGAATTCCGGACCTGCGGAAAACAAAGAACATCATTAGCAGCAGAATTTTACCTGTAATCTCCATCCTTCGCTGCTCGCAGCTCCTGGGCTGCTCCGTTTGAAGAGTTTGCCGCCCGGATCGAAGGACCTGAAAAAAGGGAGAAAGACATTATTAAAGGAGGTAAAAGAGACATTACAACCACGAAGCGCTTAGCGACTTACCTGGCTGGCTGATTTTTGACCGGCATAGCTCCGGAACACCATCTGCGCTGGGAGCACACCGCGACCTATGAAAAAGAGAAAAGCTCAGGTCAGTGAGGACAAGACATCGCTGTGCTGCGCAAAGCGCCTCCTTACCGCATCATAGCGCTATTGTGCACCATCATCTACCGGTGAGAACCAGCCTACCCAGTTCTCCAAGCGGATACAGAGAAAAGGCATGCAAGAATAACAACTCCATCAATCGCAATAAGACCTACCTAAAAGACACTACAAGGGCCGCAGTCAGTGAAGTAACTGGACCGCCCGCGCCCACAAAAGACCACACGCCCCTGCCCAGAGAACAGGACGGAGAGCTCACCAATTCCGACAGCCAGGTGAGAAGAGAACCCGGAGGGGCTGAAAACACAAGGGAGGTGGGGGAAAACTTACCTTGGTCGTCCAGTCCTAATATAGGGCCTCATTATGACCCAGGCGGTAAGTTACCGCCTGGGTCGTACCTTTACCACCATGGCGTAAACTACGTTTACGCCATGGTGGTTGGCGGACTTACCGCCCCATTCCGAGGTTGGCGGGGCGGTAAGTCCCCAATCCCCATTTACCCTTCCCCATTCCCATTTTTGCCCCATAGGGCATAATGGGAGTGGGGAAGGCGTTAATTACGCCACCGTAAATTACGGTGGCGTAATTAACATCAAGGTCCCTTAGCGCCATGGATTTTAACACCTGCTAAAAGCAGGTGTTAAAACCTCCATGGCGCTAAGGGACCTCGGAATCAGGCGGTAAGGGTCGGCGCTGTTTACGCGGCCGTAAACCCCTTACCGCCTGAGTCGTAATGAGGCCCATAGTCTTCATTTCCAGGCGGAATCCCATCGACACCGAGAACCACACCAGGGAGTCATAGAGAAGGGCACCAATGACCAACTGGCTGGGTGGCGTCCCCGTGGATACCAGGTGAGCGTAACAGAATAAAATAATGATTATTACATACCCATGTAATGGTTTTTATGTCAGGTGGTGAGAACAGAAAGGGGGGAAATAAGACAGAAGTATGTAAATCAGCTATATCCAAAGTTCCATATTCTTAACCATTGTGAGTAACTTATATCAGTGTTGAATGTACCTAGTTCATGCACACATTGTGATATATAGTCACATTTGGTATACATTTCCTTGAAATTAAACAAAAATAGCCAAACATATTGGCTATGTATCTCCTATACTATCATTTGTGATATTACAGTTTCTTTAAGTGTAATAGTTAAACTACCACTCATATATCAATATGCATTACCCCAGTGTTTATGGACTTGCTTCACCAAAAGTGCTCCCTTTATAATTCTAATAATTTTATTATCAGTGGCTAACCACCCTCGTGAAATATGATTAACCTATGATCCAGTTAGAAAAACTCACCAAAGTTTTCCACATTTTTGAGAATCCTATATTGAAATATTGCTTGAGATTATTAAATATAATTGCTGATTTAGTAAATTTGTGTAGTCTTATCTGGAAATATCAAACTCAACTTACCCCGGTAATGCTGTCTGCCAGACTCATTACCAGGATACTGTGCAGTTGCACATGATTCTCGGTAATCACCACAAAGTATTCGAGTTCTGCATGGTAAAATAAATAAGCTATCTATCCATTGCCTGTTTCATTGCTGAATAACCACAGATGCCAAATTATGCCTGTATTTCTTACCTATTCATTTTTAAAATGGTCTATGCTTCCTTAAACTATCCTTGAAATGATTCTTCCTTCATCTGTTTGTCTTTAATTCTTGATGTGTTATACTACAACATAATAGTATAAGTTTGTTTGATATTCATTAAGTCTCCTATTATAGCACAAAGCTATACATTAATCAAAAAATCATTAACTTATCCAATGCTCGAATTACTAGTTCCTCTGATATATTGGAATCTTCAATTAATTCTTTCTTTTGTTGTCCTCAACAACACATTTAACAGACCAATTGTGAAAAATAACTGGCGCTTACAGTTAGGTGGTTCCACTGAAATCTTATATCAGGTTCCAATACCTGAAAACAAACATAACAGCATAATTTCCACCCATATCTTTATAATGGAATATGAATCATGAAAACTGGCTATCACTCATGTTCACTTGTCTGCTCACCTCATATTTCATTGATTTGTCGGGCTCCTTCCCATGTGACACTCGATCTAGCACGCATTGGCGCCATTTTGCTTTCTATTTTATTCTATAAACAATGCATATGAAGTCCTGAAGTCATACACACCACATGACGTCATACAAATGCGTAAAATCACATCTCGTGTCATGCGCAGCAATTTGAATATCAAATCACTGCGTATTTGCGCATCATATTTGATCCTTTTGCACACCTGATGTTGTCAATCAGTTAGACTTAAAACATTGATATAACTGAATAGAGAATAATTATTGCTCATCTATAGAAAATATTTTCGTCCATTTTTTTAGTCCATTTATTTACATTAAATCACTACGTGTATCTTGTGATGTATGTTACAATCAGCACATTTAAATATATGGTCAGTGCGTTCCAACTTCAGGCACTGACACATATGATGCAACATTGTTTGTTGCTCAGTTGATCGCCCTACCGTTGGTTCATATTAGGTATTTAGTACATTAACTCCTACACTGTATTGTTAATGGATCCATTTCTGTAAACACCCAGTATATCAATGCACTGGATTGGTAAGGTTAGACCAACCTTATAGCCAGTCACAATGCTGATTATTCACTTTGCATATATCACTTCAGATGCAAAGAATACTCAACAGGTGCGTATAAAGTATGGATGTAATCAATTGTATATGTCTAAAGACATATAATAAGAATGATGATTCGTTTGAAACCTTAGGCTTAACTAGAAATGTATTAATTCTAAAATGGAACCCTTTATCTTTGGACTTCATTATAGCTCAATTCAGAGCGGTAATTAATGGCTAAGTACTTAGGCCTGTCAGATCTATCAATATAAATGTTCCCTCAATTATCTTCATGCAGCTGCAATAAGGTAGATATTGTATTCTGCTTCAAATGATTCGGAACTAAAACTAGTGGCTAGGTTCTTTAGCCTCTTTTACTCATCCTTCGAAACGCTCCCTGATATATATTCAAGCAAATGCGATACATTTGATTATTGATTCCAAATGTATTTTCATTTTTGTCAGATCTTCATAATTATCTAAATTGATCCATTGAAATTGTTCCTTATTCAAGAATTAAGTTTCTTGGTCAAATCTAAAGTGATTGTTTCTTTTTTATTCTTATGAATGTCAAACTTGACCAACTATGTAGGGTACAATGCCTCCAATATTTGTAATTGGAATTCAATCCCTCAGTGTTCTGATAATTTAAAGAAACTGGCAGGTCCCTCCTGATATTAGTATCATACATTTATAGTTTGTCTAAATATTATTAGAAAAACATTAATTTCATGCTCAGAATTGAACCCTGATTGCACACACCGTACATTGCAGATAGATCTAGCCTCAATTTGCCTTAATCTCAATTGATGGTCACCTCCCCGTTTTCCCCTCGAGGCTTTCATTAAACCAATAAATTGTATGTTCTTCATATCATTCATTTGATGGCATTCCTGCGAGTGCACAGCTAAGGGGAGTCCATGATCCTGTTTGTTGAGACTAGTAATATGCTAACTAGTTTCTGCCAAAAAGTTGAAAGAACAACAAAGTATGTTAATAAAGGGGAAATGAAAGATGTTGCTCCAAAACACCTAAGCCAATCCTGAATGGGGGCGGAACGAGGGTAACTGTCCAATCCTAGCAGCAGGGATTATTGCATGATACATCCCCTAAATTGTAAAATTAGTGATGTCATTTCTGCTATATAAGGGGGACTGTACTAGGAATCAGGAGACACACAAAAAAATGGGGAGACATTAAAGGAGGATGGAGAGAAGGCTGCTGAGCCTTACCATCTTTGAGAGTGGAGTGACCAGACCCCTGCCTTCTCTTTCCAGAGTTTCCTGGGTTGCAGCTGGCCTTCCTGGAACTTAAACAAAGGCTTGCTATGCAAGTAGCAATAGCCCCAGCCCTAAATTGCATAAGATAAGCACTTCATTTTGTAGCAGTGCATCCAATATTTCCCCATTGAAAACTCCAATTGCAGTGTAGTTCAGTCATCTACCTATAGACAAATCTAGTGTTTGCCTGTGTATGTCAGCATATCCCCATTGAAAAGCCCCTCATTTGACTGTGTAAATCCTTAGTATTTGTGTAAGTGAATCAATTAATTCCCCCATTGAATTTCACAGGGTTGGTGTTCGAAACCAACAATCTTTTTCCCAGTGTTGTTGTTAAGTGTTATATTCATTGAAGTGTTGCCCAAAAGAATTAATCCCCTTGTGAGCTGAAAACCGAATTTGTCCCTGTTTCTAAATAATGCCCTGCTAAGTGAATTTGCATTTTCCAGTTTCATTCCTATTTGCATCTCTCCTATTAAACCCAAACCGGTGTTCCCATTGTGAGTAATCCCTTTGCCCAAAGCCTACCTGTTAGTTGCCTCTGTCATTTTCACTGAAGACCATGGTTCTGGTGTGCCTTTCTAAATGCCCCTGGGCTGTTTGCGCGCTATATAATTATAAATAAATTGTTGAAAGCAAGCCTGCCATTTTCAGCCCCAGTAAAATTAGTATGATTTGCATTTTCGTTTTTCTAAAAATTTCACTTCACCTTTGAAAAAGTGTTGTACCAAGAGTATGTCCCTTCCCCTATCATATTCTGAGCGCAGATTTTGAATTGCATTTCCTTAGTTATTCAGGACTTAGAGCTTGCCTGTACTTTCCAGCTTCAGCAAAAATGAGGGTGATTTCCTTTTTCTAAAAATTTCACTTCACCTATTTAAACCCGTTTTGCCTACCTTTTATACTCTTCTGTACCCTGATCACGGATTTTGAATTGCATTACCTTTTATTTTTATTTTTTGTATTTTTTCATGTTTTATCTATATTAAAATGGAATTTCCTACGTGTGCCAGCTAGTCTGTTTTGCAGCCCTATTTGTCTTCTAGTGTAAGCAGCCCGAAGTTCCCTTGTGTGCTGTCCCATAGCAGTAGTATTAAATCATTGAAAACCCATTTTTCCATTGTTCTCCAAAACGAAATTTCCCCCTCTTTACTGGTTGCCCATCTTGTATCGGGGGGCACCACCCCAAAACCTATTTGTTCATTGTATTCCTACCCCCACCACTGCCTTCATTCATAGGGATTCAATCCAATTTTTGTTTGTGGGTGTCATACGTCCGGTTACCTGGAGGCTCTGGAATAGGTTTCGATGGGGCCGTCATTAGTGGTTCCATCACGTTTCTCTTAACGTGCTGGTAACGGTCTAGTCTTTTCTTTCTGGTCTGTGGTGGCTGGGAGGTTCTTATACTGCTTCCTCCCAGCATTCCCTGCGTTGCAACCCTCTTCACAGCTTTCGCTCTGTTGCTTTCGGTTTGCTAACGCTCTCTGTGTCTCTTCCTTCCTTTTTTTCCTCGCCCTTCCCCGATCCTGCCACCCTGCCTCTATTTCTCCTCTCTACACCATTCCGCCGAACGGACCTCCCGCTTCCGCCATTTCCTCTTTGCTTTTGCAGCTGCTTTGCTTCCCTACATGGAACCCATTCCTGTTTCTTTCCGCTCTTCCTGCCAACCGGAGTCTGTTGTGTCCATCCTTACCTGGCTTCCTCGCTATTACTGCTACGAGACTACTCAGAAACTTCAACTCCTAGCATCCACCAGAACCGTCTTCATTACTGGTCTTCTGATCCTGCTTTTTCCGGAACAACTGGTCCCCAACCGCAACAACTACTCTTCGTGGTTTTTTTTCAGCCTATGGCTTTTTCCCCCATTGCGGTTGGTCTCTGTGACGGGGCCGCAGGGGCCACTGTCTTCTAGTGGCCACTATGGCTTCCCATCGGGGCAGATCACCTCAGCAGAAGGATGGAGAAAGGTACGGGTACAGAACCAGACAAGACATCTACAGATCTGACTCCAGCAGTACAGGTGAGGAGACGGCGGAGGGTAGTGGAGCAGAGGAATTGATCAGGTGTGTGTTAGTAAGACTCCAGTGTGTGACAGAACCAAAGGTGTGTGTTACAGATTGCAACGCCCAGACATAATGGCTACGCCCGAACAGGTACAGGAACTGTTGGGGGCAGTCCACAGTCTTACCCAAGAGGTACAAACCTTAGAAAACGAGAACCAAATTCTAAAACAGATGGTTGCTGCACGGGAACCTCGCCCCACTCCAGAATTACCCCCAATGCCTCTCTCTTCGGGTAAATTTGATGGATCCTCAAAGAAGGTCAAAGAATTTCTGGATGCCTGCACAGTCCATTTCACTTTCAGACCAACCACATTTGCGTTTAGTCAGGCCAAAGTGGACACTCACTGCACTGGACAGCATCGACGGACTGCTCGCGCCATAGTGTCGTCCATTGACGGACTGCATGACATCATAGGGGCCAGTTCTGAGGTGCGTACAAACATGGAGAAGTGTTCTTTCAGGAAGGAGAAACACTTTACTTACAAACACCATATTCTGATAAAGAAAGAGGGCCTGATTCAGAGGTGCGAGTTAAGAAGCAAAAGTGCTGTGTCTCAGCTGAAAGACACTTTTCCATGGAGCAACGGATTGAGAGTGAAAGTAAACTATCAAGCCCGCCACTCCTGTAAAGCCCTGATTTACAACATAGCAACAGCCTTGCCAACCGCCTCAGGTGTAAGGGACTGGCAAGGACTGTATTCTGAAGCTTAGAACACCCTTCTGTACCAGCCTAAAGAGGCTTGAATTAACGGCACCCCGGAGGTAGTGATGAAAAGGGGCGGCAATAATTACAATGTTTTCGCTTTTTCGTAAAAAATGACGTTTGCATGCATAGACTATATTAAAAATATATTATACTGAAAGACCACAAGATGGCAGAGTGTGCATGTAATAAGCAGTCTACATTCTAGGACTGTCTGAAAGACATTTTCTTTTCAAACGGTTGGTGTCCCACTTTCTGCATTACAGAACCTTCCCGTAATGTGGAAATGTGTCTTCCCTGTTTGCATTGTGTCCAGAGGTGCTCTGCATGCGGTGGCCCTGCAGCACCTCATCTGCACATATTCTATGACAAGACAGGAGGCTCATATTATGCATTACAATCTTTACTCTGAAACCACAGCAGCAAAGAAAATACTTTTACAAACAAAAAAGTTTCCACAACAGAACTAGATAGAGTTCAATGTCAATGTATGGGGAACTCCCCAAACCATCATGGAGGACAGGTCATGCCCTGCAGGGGACCAATGAGCAGGGACCCTCCTCTACATATGTCCATTACTCTAACCCCAACCCATCTTTCTTTGCTGCTGAAATCCACAAGCTAAGTCACTCCTCCTAGTTCTTGACTTCGTGTTGAATTTATGGAGTTTAGAGTGTTATTTTCTGTTATTTATGTATATTGAAAGTGATTTATTGCACTGTACCAGTGAAAGAGTGTTGTATTTTCTTGTACTATGAGTAATTGGCTGAGTGCAGTCAGCAGCGTTTTCGCCGTGTTCAGTGTAATCACAGTCACCTGCCTCATAAATCTCAGGCGGCGACACGTGGGATTCTTTCCCTTCAGGGGAGGTTTGTTTATTTTAGCACGGCTGCCTCCAGTCTCCGGAGCCAGCGCGCCCTGCCCACGTGTGTTTTAACATTCTTTCCCCTCAGGGCAAGTGTGGGTTCTCTCGCATAGCTCACTGCACTAGGATCCAGCTTGGGGTAATAACATGGCCTGTTACACAGGTTCGTATCCTACCTTCGGTGTTTAACTTGTGTGTAATAATAACATGGCAAGTCCAGTGCGCATTGCCCAGCATTGCCCATATGTTTGTCACGGTGGCAATACAGCTCCGTGTAGTTTAATTTCTCTTCACACGCGTCGCGTGTGTGTGTGTGTGTGTGGTTTTCTTTTATACGCTTCTCGCGTTTGAAACCAAATGCACACAGGTCAGGTATATTCTTGGGACCCGGCTGGGAGGCAGTTCGCTAGGCCCTCATTTCGTTGGTATATTCCTTAGTATATATATATATATATATGAAGGCTTCTGTTTCAGCACACAAGCGACATAGCTCAAGGGGAAGGTTGCCGGTTTACCATACTGAGGGAGCTGGGTTCGCTGCCCGCCATTGCAAGTGTACACATATGGATGTGTATTTATATGTATATGAAGTTACATGTGTTTATATATATATATATATATATATATATATATATGTAAAAGTGGATATTTTATGTCATGTTTTAATTTGATATTTTCATCTTATATTTACACCAGTTCGCCTACGGAAGAGCCTCATACGCTGCCATTCTGCTGGTTTTATTTATTTATTTATTTAAGTGCGGCTCACGGCATGGGTGATTTGCCTTCACTGTAGGTGCCATACCCTGTTTCGGTTTCAGGTTCTGCCCGAGTTCTATTGCGAGGTTAACCCCTCGTCTGCTGCTGATTTCCACACCCTGCTGGGGTGAGCAGTTTCAGGTACATTGGCTCAGTGTATTCCTCCCTTAAACTTGGCAGTTTTGTTTAAGGGCGGCTGGTGGCAGATGTCTTTTTCTCCCAGGTTAAGTACCGTCCCCTGCTCGGGGGCGGGTCTTGCCTGTGTTTTTTGCTGCGAGGTGGCCCCTAGTATACGCCTGGTTCCACACCCTGCTAGGGTGAGCAGTTTGCGGTACACTTCTCAGTGTTTCCTCCCTTAAAGTTGGCAACTTTGATGATTACAGTAACTGGTATGTGCCATACCCTGCTGGAGTTCAGGTTTTGCCTGAGTTCTAATGCGAGGTTACCCCTCGTGTACTGCTGGTTATCACGCCCTGCTCGGGCGAGCAGTTGGAGGTGCACTTGTTCAGTGTTTTTCCTCCTTTAAGGTTGGCAACTTTGTTTAAGTGCTGCATATGGCGGATGTCATTGTTTTTTCTGTAAACATACCATAACCTGCTCGGTTTCAGGTTTTGCCTGAGTTTTACTGCGAGGTGCCCCCTCGTGTACTGCTCGTTGCCACACCCTGCTAGGGTGAGCAGTTGAGATGCACTAACTCAGTTTACTTTGATAAACAATATGTTTAAGTGCTGACTGGAACACATTGGCATCTTCAGAAAGGTCTGTAGCCTGCATAGCTCAGTAAGTATCAGCTTCTATAAAGGCCGGGGGTCCGGACCCCTGTGAGGGCGTAACCCCTCTTCTTTGGATATCTTATATATATATTTTATATTATTTATTGAGTACTTTAAAGAAAAGAGTGTATAAAGGTTGTTGTACACAGACCCATAATGGGGGGTCTTACCTTCCTCTCTAGCCATCACTCTGGTGTTAACCTTCGTCTTTTAGTTAAAATTCTGTCGCCCTTTACCTTAGTTAGTTGCAGGACAACTCAGTCCTTTCCTTAGGTTTGCTTTCCCCGATATCAATTGCTCCACCCAATACCGGGGCTGGTTAAGCTGCAGTATTTTTCGCCCAACATAAGGATGAAAAGATGATGCGATTTGCCTCTATTGAGGTCTGCAGGGCTCGAGGCTCTCTTTAGTGGGGACGTGTTTCCCTTACTATGTGTCCCATGGACATTCATTATTCTATTGGACTATTGGTGGAGACAGGGTCAGCTCGAGGGTAACTGTTCAGTTTGTTGCATGGCAACTTGAGCAACCATGTTCTACTTGGAGGAAGTGTTTGGAAACACTTGATGGTTTTGGATAGCCGAATGGCCAAATAATAACTTTATGGCACCTGCCCATGTTTCCTCCCAAAGCTTGGCCTATGGTTCAGCTAACCGTCTAACAGTGTGTTGCAATTTCTCCTCTGCTCGAGGAGTTTAAGCAGGTTTCTGTACCCTCTAGAGAGTTGCTTGACCTCTTTCGGTGTATATATATATATATTTATATATATATAATTTTCTACAGTGCAGCGAATAGAGTGCTGTTTTTCATATTAGTGCTGACCCTGCTGATACAGATTCCTAATTTTGGAAAGGTTTGAATAAGTCTTTATCCTGCTGAGATCGATAAGTGAACACCTCTCTCCACACCGTTCATAGTAGTGATAAGCACCACTCGTATACCTGTGGGTTCGTAGTACTATATATGTACTGTTTTGCTATGGACAATGGCCCTCATTACGACCCTTGCGGAAATTGACTGACCGGACCGCAACAGCGTAAATAGCGTTTCCGCCATTGCACGAAGGAGCAAAGTGCGGCTAATTACGACCCATCGGGCACGAGCATTACGCCATGGCGGAATCCGAAAGGCTGCGATGGCGGAAATGACCCCAAAACGGCCCTTACCGCCGCCGTACGCTGCACCAGGTGCAATACCGCCACCCATCTTAGCGGTCACCGTAATGAGCGGGCACCGTAATGAGCGGCCACCGCAAATTACGGGCACCGTAAATATACGGAAACGGAAGTAAAAGCATGTGGCCGGAACGGGAAACAGCACGCCGCACAACTATAAAATCCGAATCCCAACACAACCATAAAAAATCCGACCCTGACACACATCCCAACCCGTTCGCAACCCCAGTTAAAAAAATAAATATGGGAAAGGTAGCCAAGAAAGCGTGTGATCGCAAGCGGCAGGTCCACTTCTCCCGAGAGGAACTGACCGTGCTGACCGAGACCCTGCAGGAAAATGCCGCCGTCGT
The DNA here is from genome assembly GCF_040938575.1 of Ambystoma mexicanum. Taxonomy (NCBI): domain Eukaryota; kingdom Metazoa; phylum Chordata; class Amphibia; order Caudata; family Ambystomatidae; genus Ambystoma; species Ambystoma mexicanum. The sequence continues at coordinate 8,224,005 of NC_090925.1, read as the reverse complement.
CTTCTCCAGTCAAATGACCAGGACGGCCCTTGCCAACAAGAAGGCCATATGGGCCCTTGTGGCACAGCGCGTAAGTGCGGTGGGGACAACACCCCGCACGCCACAGCAATGTCGCAAGCGGTGGGACGACCTGCGGATCCGCGTACGCAGCATACTTTCTGCGAACAGGAACATCGCCACAGCTACCGGGGGGGGATCAGAGTCGCCCATCAAGTTGACCCCCTGGGAGGAGATCTGCGCCTCCACCATAGGAATGGAGAGCATAGAGGGAGTCGGAGGGATGGAGAAAGGAGTGCCGACATCCGGAGAATCAGGTAGGTTGGCCAAGAGAAACAATGCGAAATCCACAAACCACGAACATGTGCAGTACCATGTGACCCCATAGTGCAATACATACTTTGCCCTGACAGCGCCCTCTAAAAGTCAGAATGAATAAACAAATTTATCAAGATGCCATAAACAACCCCTACATGTGCAGCATGCACCCCCTAACTGCAGGCAGCCAAATGAATGCATCCTCAACCCACACGAAAATGAGACCACCTCCAAGGCCCAGTCCCAAATCACCCTCATGTACCACCCCAATGCATTTGATACGTTGCCATTCCAAATCCCACAGACCCATAACTAACGCTCGCCCCTCTTTACTCCACCACAGGGTCCGATACCAACGACGAGCTGCAGGACACCCCTACCAGCACGCCTGCAAAGAGGGCCAGGACCAACGTCCCAAGAGCCTCCACCTCAGGTGCAAGGATCAAGACACGGCAGCAGCAGGAATCAAGTGCCAGCACACTGGAGGGGACTGCAACAGGCACCCCAGCAGCCAGCAAGTCCACAACCCCAGCACCACAGGTCCCCCCAAAGAACGTATCTGATGGCACTGCCTCTGGTGGTAGCAGCACCATAGGTGACACAGCTGTCATGCCAGCATGCTCCGACACGGAAAACAGTGCTGGCGACGTAGGTACCATCCATGACCTTTCCCAATCCCCCTGCATGTCCCATCCCCTACACCATGACGAAACCACGCAGGGGCACCCAGAAGACGACGACTGGCCAACCCCCACAAGTCCTGTGCCAAGGCAACATGTGTTGAGCAGCCCCCCTGTCACACCACCGCAAATGTCCATGGCCCAGCAGAGGCAACAGTCCCTCGACCTGCTGATCGAGCAACAGCAGGAAGTGTCCACGCTACTCAAGGACCATGCGAATGAATGCGGGGGTTCCAGGGCAGCCATGGAAACATCCACCGAGACACTCAGGGCACAAATAGAGAAAAGTAGTGAGAGCCTCAGGGGAGAAATGGAGAGAAGCACCGAGAGCCTGAGAGCACAAATGGAGAGAAGCACCGAGAGCCTGAGAGCACAAATGGAGAAAAGCACCGAGAGCCTGAGGGGGGAACTGAATGCGACGTCCAAAGACGTTTGTGCCGAACTTGCTGCTGTGCGCCGTGTGCTCTCGGAGCTCTCACAAACCCTCAGAGACATGCATGGACGCGAGCAGGCAGAGACGTCATCCGTGGCAAGTTCCGTCCAGGGCAGCCCCCAACGCAGATCTGGCAGGAACCTGCGCTCCACGGGCAGGGGTGCCCCTGATACCCGTAGAGGGGGCTTGCAATAGCGTCTACCCACGGGCAGCATGCATATTTGGACACTGGTGTTGGGGGGGGAGGAAGTAGGGTGGAGGGGGTGTGTTGGGCTTCACTGGGTGGCGGGTCCATAGGGTGTATGAATCAAATCACATTAACAATACAGCACTTCATTATCATCCAATGACATGTGTGGACATTGATATTTGCGTACGAGGCCTTCATAGGCGTACAGTCCACTATGTGCCTGTACTACACACACACAGTGCCACAGGTCCCCTTTCCGTGTAATAGGCACCATGCGTGGTTGCTAGAAGCATGCATCTATGATGCTCTGTCGGATTGCACGTGCATCCTGTGCCTCATGGACTCCTTGGGGTGCCTCCACATCCCCACCCTCATCATCATCATCTTCAGGTGCATGCAGTACAGCGTCAGGGGGCATGGGCACATTCCTACGTATGCACATGTTGTGCAGCATGACACATGCCATGACCATCTTAGAAACCCTCTCATGGCTGTACATGAGTGCCCCGCCAGACCTGCTGAGGCTGCGGAAACGAGCCTTCAGTAGGCCGAATGCCTGTTCAATGACCACACGGCTACGTGAGTGGGCATGGTTGTAGTCCTCCTCATGCTGGTTCTGTGGGTTCCGGATTGGTGTAAGGAGCCATCTCTTCAGTGGATACCCGGCATCACCTGTATGGGACGAATAAAGGGTGTCAGTGGAATGATAGTGCTAAGTAGCCCCCCCCCCCTCCTGCAAGGTCATTGACGCATCAAATGGGCCACGATGTCATGCATGGAATGAGACTCACCGAGTAGCCAGGATCTGTGCCCTGCGTGTCGCTCCATGTAGCGTGGTATTCTTGAGTTCCTCAGGACCATAGAATCATGGGTAGATCCTGGAAATCTGGCACAACAATGCGTAAAGATCTTGTTGGAGTCACACACCATTTGCACATTGATTGAATGAAATTGTTTCCGGTTGCGGTACTGGACCTCCATGGCATGTGGGACAACCAATTCAACATGGGTGCAGTCGATGGCACCAATGCAACCCGGGATGCCGCCAAGTGCATGGAATCCCACCTTTGCGTTGGTAATTTCCTGGTACGTGCGTGGTAGTGTGATGTGGTCGTCGGCGTGCTTCAGGAGGGCATCGTGCACTTGGGAGAGTGTCCGTGAGAACAGTGGCTGTGAAATGCCATGCAACTGTCCCACTGTGTGCTGGTAGGTGCCTGTGGCCAGGAAGTGGAGTACAGACACCACCTTCAGTAGGGGTGGGATGGCGGTTGGGCTATCTATCATGCTCACGAGGTCAGCATGTGTCATGTCCACAATGGCGATTATGGTGTCCCGGTCCAAACGGTAGAGGGTGTGGATCTGCTCAGCAGTGAGGTTGAACGGATCAGCTCGGAGGCGTGGGATTGCGGGCCGCCTGCGTGTTGGTAGTGGCAGTGCTTGTGGGCCTTGCTGACCCTGCCTTGCCCTCCTCCTCCTCCTTCTCCTCCGTCTCCCCTGTGCGCCCGGTTGTTGTACCTGTTGTTGTTCGTCGTCTTCTTGTAGTTGTAGCACTTGCAGTGCTATCTGGTGCCCCAGGCCCAACATCGCTAGTCCTGCCGGTAGCATTTTGGAGTGGGAGTGGTTGTGGGCGGGGTTTGGGTCTGCTATATATGTGCTGTCGGCCTGTATGGCCTCCACCTGTGCTGATTGAATGAATCTGTGGCAGATGCAATCCCTTCTGGCCGAGCACGTCCCGCACGTAAGGCTGCATTTGGCCGCATGGCATCTTGGGATTGGAATCATGTATCGAATCCCGATGGCAGTGTGATGTACTTTGACTGATTTTCATGCTATGCTCCCATTGTTACACATGCTATGATTGCAGCCGCTTACATACCTGTGAAGAGTCAGTGGTATGTAGGGCTCGATCGATGGCCGACCCTCATGCAGCACAGTATCGTACTTCACCGACGGGCGTGGCGTCCCATTTGTGATTGCAGCCAGTTAGCATTATGACACACAGCCGCACTACATTGATGTAATTGTGAATGCAAGCGTTCACAGAAGCCTTTTCGACGTAATGTTGCAAGTGAGGAATTCGAAGGCCAGCATTTTTGGTTGCGAAGTAGCGGTGAGGAGACGCCCACAGGTCTGGCTGGAAATGTAACGTTCTATTGTTGAATGTCCTTGGGACAGGGCCCATAACGAGCAAGCAATGAATGACATGAATTGAATGGGATGCGCAATAGCGTAGTGGACGATAAGGCAGGACGTTCCCAAGTCCATCTAGCTTCACGACACTACAGATCCGGCCAGGAGCACAGTGGTTTTTGCAGACTGCATTACGCACAGACGCGATGGAAGTTTCACATATTATGTGAGTGAATGTTCATGCGTTTTCATTGCGGGATGAGGGAATGATGAATGGATGCATGGACAGATGATTCCATTTAGGGTCTGCCATGTACATGTGTTTTTTGATTCAATCCCCTTCCCCTGCGCTATGTGATGCAAGGCTGCCATAGTGGGACTTACGTCTATCTGCCCTTGTCGGATCCTCCCTGTCTCGACGCGCCTTCATACACTTGTGTCTAGGCACGTTACTAATCCCATGTCATGGGTTCTATCTTGACGGACGCATGCACAGTAACCGACGTTGCCAATGGTGTATTAACCTCGATTGGTTTCGTTATGTATCGATACTGATTTAGGGGTGTGTATATTCCTTTGGAGTGGGCTAGCATGCATATGGGTGTGGATTTGGTGTGTTGAATGAAGATAGTGATGCATCATGTGTCCTGTAGTGCAATCGGTTAATTTGTGTTTCATTTTGGTGACAGGTATCTCCTGCCCTATTGCAGATGCCATCTGTACGCCACTCCTCCAGATGGATTTTACTCTCGACACCTCCAGCTTCGGGTGAATCAGTGGAGCACCATTACGATCTTATGGGACGATCGCCAATGGGCCACATGCCCTTACGCTGTTCTGGTGGCTAGGTGCAACATTTCGGCCTTTCAGCTGGACTAGTGCCTGCCTCATGGGACGGACCTGCGGTTCTTGCCGCTTCCATGTTGCCTTTTGGAACGTTGATGTTGGCCCTGTGTGCCATGATGGTACAGGGCGTCACACAAGTGGAAGCTGGTCAATTATTGCAGATGCAGCCCTCGGTGATGATGGATGTTTTGGTGTTATTTTACAAATTGCTGTGAGGCCTTTGTCATTTGGATGTGCATTTAAATTGTATTCCGATATTTGGCGTGTTGCGTTATTCTTTGCAGGTGATGTGGCGATTTTCGATTTTTGGCGGTATGTATTGCGAGATGATCTGCATTGTGTTCCGCCTTCTGAGTTGAGTTGTGTGGTACAGTACTGGCCGCTTTTGCCTACGTAGCACAGTGTGGTCACGGATAGGGGCTGCCATTGTGACTGTTTACATGATGTGCTGTTCAGGGGCGGGGGATTGGCTTTTGGCCGACTGGTGCCTGTCAGCCAGGTCGATTGATGGTATGATGGGATGTTCAGAATGTGGCTGGTCACAGGTGCCTGTGTTTGCGTGCGTTTGTTGGAGGGGGACTGGGGTCATGTCCATTGGAATAGCTTCTGTATTCATGCCATCTGTGCCCTGCAGCTCCCATCGGCCCCTCTTGGGATGTGCCTGGCTGCTCAGTCACCCTGCCAACTTGTGTGGTACATGCTTCTGCTGATGGTTGGTTTGTTTACTGGCAAGAGTACAGGGCTGGTGCAATCCCCCTCAGGATGCTGTTTTGGATGTTGCCTTGCGCTGGTGGCAAGCGATGGGGGACTACTGTTGTTTTGTGTCATGTGTTCTTGATTTCCATTTTGATGTCTTGTACCTTCACATGCCTGTGCTGCATCAGTACGGCTATGGTGACATGCCGTACATGGATGCCCACTCACGGGGCGCTTTGAACACCTGCATGCATTTCTACGTTGGCATGCATGGGTGAATTGTAGATTTCACTGGTTGCATGGTGTGAGTACATTGCGCCTGCCAGGAGTTGTGCAATGTGGCCAGGGAGTGGAGTACAGGCACTCAGTGGGCCATTTACGGTTGGTTCACGATGCCGTATTTCTCGCCATGGCGGAATGGTCCATTCCGCCATGCCTGATGGCGTTAGGTACATGTCCGCTAGGGTCGGAATTGGCGTACCGTTGCACCATGGTGGTGTTTGCGGTTTGGCATGGTGCGCGCGCGCGTGCTTAGTGCAGTTAGCGTTGGCGTTCACTACGGTGTCGCTAATGGCTTCGTACTTTGCGGTGACGGGTCATAGTCGCACCGAGCGCTTTTCGATGGCGGTATTGCATTTCCGCCATCGTTTTCCCCTTTCCGCAAGGGTCGTAATGAGGGCCAATGTGTTTAATTTTTTCCTTCACCTGATTCCCTTAGTGGCCAGTCACCCTCACACGAATACAGCAACTCAGACCTCAGGGTTTGTGGGGACAGTGTCCCTGATTTTCTTTCACAGCCCTACATTTGCGGGGCATTAATAATTATACAGGAGTCTTTTTCCCCCTCATTCCCCTTCTCGCCATCCCTGGGGGAGATTGCATCATGATATACACCTCTTGTTGCTCCCGATGGTTTCTGTTTCCTTTTTACAGGAGTTCTGGCTCGTGACCTGTGCAAACTCGCACTGTGCATTTCCCTCTCGCCAGTTCTTTTCCTTTGCGCAAATTCCTGGTATTTCAATAAGTTAAGCGGAGCCTGTCCACGGTCAGGGGATTGGTTAGAGGGGTTAGAATGTATTTATTTCTCTTAAGGATGTAAAGCGGGGCCTTAATGGTCCTCAGGGTAGCCTTCTTCTAAGTTGCAATGTTTTCCCTTGGATAAGTGAGTGGAGGGTTCTCCTCATTTGTGAAGGCTTAATATCCCTTGGTGGGATAGAGGGGTCTGGGAGTGATACCAATCTCCCATCCAAGTTATTAAGACCCTCTATCACGATGCGTTCCAGCGTCTCTACATTAACTATCAGAAGGTGTCTGCCAGTACGATTCTCAAAGGGCTGGGATATGTATGTTTACTTAGTGACTTGGTTCTCCTAGTCACCTGCTTTTTTCACAAGAGTTTGTTTTTGCAATAAGGTGCCAGCTCAGGGTGCTGTGAGCTTCATGGATCTTCAAAATTGGCTGATATAGAGGTTAGACTTCTTCTGGTGGGCAACTTCAGTTTAACTGTTTAGTGCTCAGAGCTTTACAGTTTACAGTCTGGCTAAGACTTTGGCATTTAGGTGTCCTCCGTCGGTTAGTTTTTGATCCTATGGGGATTTTTTCACCCAGGGAGGGAGAACAAGGTTCAAGCACCGGGTATATCTACAAAGGGGTTTAGATATCACTATAATGGTGGCGATTGGATGTAAGATACATTTTTTTTTTCTCCTTGCCAAGTTTGGCCTCTTAAGGATCAGGTTTGTAAATATCTGCCTTTTGTCATGCTAGCTAGGTCCTCCTTCAAGAGTTCGGGAGGTCGGTAGGTCTCCGTGTTGGCGTTTTGACAGCTTTAGCTTCCCAGGTGGGCCCCTCTCTTCCATTCTGCTCCAGGAGTCATCCCTCCTTAGTATACACATATGTCTGAAGACAATTGTGGGTTAAGTCTATTGCTTTTCAGCTCCGCTCAGGATGGGTTGACCTATTACAAGTTAACAAAATGTCTTTTTACTCTCATTTTACCTTTTGAAGATTTGTCTCTCCCACTTGGTTCCCCAGTGTAGTGATGTGACATGCCCTGTTTCCAATGCGATATCTTCCTTCAATGCATGGGATGGATCCTACAAGTCTTTCACCCCTATAGGGTACTTTTCTTTATCTCTAGAAGTGTTAGGTGCTTATTATTTTTTCTTCGGTACACTATCCAGGTTCCCAAAGATGGTATGAATTTAAGTGTTTTAAATGTTTGACTGGACAAAGGAGGCGTTTATTTCAGATGAGTTTTGTCCTAACCTATTAGTATAGGAGAACTTTGTTCAATGTTTTTCCCCTCTTTTAACCAGTTGGTTTTGGTGCCCTGTAAGGAACGCTGGAATTGGCACTTTTCTTGTTTTCTTGCAGGATTTGACTGCTTTATAAGACAGTTTTTCGGGCAGCCTAGTCTTAGGCAATCCTCTTGCGGTCAGCTGATTAATTTAATAAAGGCTTTTAAAATGTTTCCTTTCCTATTAGTTATTTTATTTATTATTTATTATTGGCTCTATTGTATGGATCATGTTGTACTAATGAGATGCAAGGGCTTGAACTTGCATAATATGAGCCTCCTGTCTTGTCATAGAATAACTAATCCCCCACACTAACGTGAGATGGGGGTTTAGATTCTATTAAAGACAAGGAGGCGATTATTATCCCACCCTCCCACCCTGTATATGATATGATATATGTCAATTGTGATACGCATTTACACAGGTGGTTCAAGTGAGAACATTCATTGGTTTGTTGTTCTTCCCAACCACCCACCCTTCTTGCTTGTTCTTACAGCTACGAGTTGAGGTTCTGATCAGGAGTGTGGCTCGCAGTTACAAGTTGTGGAGTGCGTGATTAAGTCCTCTCCAGAAGAACTTCGGCATAGATTCAGGCTGCGGGAAGGTGGAGATCTCCAGTTTCGATGGATCCTTTCTCCGCGCTACGCAGTTCAACCGTTTCATTGGACTTCTGGTGCAAGACAGCTGCAGAAAGAGGGGTTGGGGTTAGAGTAATGGACATATGTAGAGGAGGGTCCCTGCTCATTGGTCCCCTGCAGGGCATGACCTGTCCTCCATGATGGTTTGGGGAGTTCCCCATACATTGACATTGAACTCTATCTAGTTCTGTTGTGGAAACTTTTTTGTTTGTAAAAGTATTTTCTTTGCTGCTGTGGTTTCAGAGTAAAGATTGTAATGCATAATAATCGCCTCCTTGTCTTTAATAGAATCTAAACCCCCATCTCACGTTAGTGTGGGGGATTAGTTATTGTACATGTCTTTTCTTGCCTGCTGCATGACGTCATAATGCATGGGCGAGGATGTGGAGGAGGGAATCTCGTATTAGTAGGTGGCATTTAGCACAAGTTCAGAATCGGGTCCAGAATGTGGTGCAGGGACATGAAAACTTCGCTTCTGCATGTGCCTGATTTACGGCCGTTATCAGCAACCATCAGGAGTGCAGTGCAGCCCTAGCAACCACGAGGAATGCAGGGCTATCATAGCAACCATGAGGAATGCAGGGCAGCCCTAGCAACCACGGGGAATGCAGGACAGCCCAAGCAACCGTGAGGAATGCAGTGCAGCCCTAGCAACCATAAGGAATGCAGGGCAGCCCTAGCAACCATGAGGAATGCAGGGCAGACCTACCAACCATGGGGAATGCAGGACAGCCCTAGCAACCATGAGGAATGCAGGGCAGCCCTAGCAACCACGAGGAATGCAGGGCAGCCCTAGCAACCACGAGGAATGCAGCATAGCCACAGCAACCATGAGGTATGCAGCATAGCCCTAGCAACCATGGTGAATGCAGGACAGCCCTAGCAACCATGAGGAACGCAGGGCAGCTCTAGCAACCGTGAGGAATGCAGGGCTATCATAGCAACCATGAGGAATGCAGGGCAGCCCTAGCAACCATGGGGAATGCAGGACAGCCCTAGCAACCGTGAGGAATGCAGTGCAGCCCTAGCAACCATAAGGAGTGCAGGGCAGCCCTAGCAACCATGAGGAATGCAGGGCAGACTTAGCAACCATGGGGAATGTAGGACAGCCCTAGCAACCATGAGGAATGCAGGGCAGCCCTAGCAACCACGAGGAATCCAGGGCAGACCTAGCAAACACGAGGAATGCAGGGCAGACCTAGCAACCATGGGGAATTCTGGACAGCCCTAGCAACCGTGAGGAATGCAGGGCAGCCCTAGCAACCATGAGGAATGCAGCATAGCCCTAGCAACCATGGTGAATGCAGGACAGCCCTAGCAACCACGAGGAATGCAGGGCAGCACTAGCAACCATGAGGAATGCAGCATAGCCACAGCAACCATGAGGAATGCAGCAGAGCCCTAGCAACCATGGTGAATGCAGGACAGCCCTAGCAACCATGAGGAATGCAGGGCAGCTCTAGCAACCGTGAGGAATGCAGCATAGCCACAGCAACCATGAGGAATGCAGCATAGCCCTAGCAACAATGGTGAAAGCAGGACAGCCCTAGCAACCACACGGAATCCAGGGCAGACCTAGCAACCACAAGGAATGCAGGGCAGACCTAGCAACCATGGGGAATTCTGGACAGCCCTAGCAACCGTGAGGAATGCAGGGCAGCCCTAGCAACCATGAGAAATGCAGCGTAGCCCTAGCAACCATGGTGAATGCAGGACAGCCCTAGCAACCACGAGGAATGCAGGGCTATCATAGCAACCATGAGGAATGCAGGGAAGACCTAGCAACCATGGGGAATGCAGGACAGCCCTAGCAACCGTGAGGAAAGCAGGGCAGCCCTCGCAACCATGAGCAATGCAGCGTAGCCCTAGCAACCATGGTGAATGCAGGACAGCCCTAGCAACCACGAGGAATTCAGGCTATCATAGCAACCACGAGGAATGCAGGGCAGTCCTAGCAACCATGAGGAATTCAGCGTAGCCCTAGCAACCATGGTGAATGCAGGACAGCCCTAGCAACCGCGTGGAAGGCAGGGCTGTCATAGCAACCATGAGGAATGCAGGGCAGCCCTAGCAACCATGGGGCATGCAGGACAACCCTAGCAACCACAAGGAATGCAGGGCAGCCCTAGAAACCGTGAGGAATGTGGGGCTGCCCTAGCAACCATGAGGAATGCAGGGCTGCCCAAGCAACCACGAGGAATCCAGGGCAGACCTAGCAACCATGAGGAATGCAGTGCAGCCCTAGCAACCATGAGGAATGCAGGGCAGACCTAGCAACCATGGGGAATGCAGGACAGCCCTAGCAACCGTGAGGAATGCAGGGCAGCCCTCGCAACCATGAGGAATGCAGCGTAGCCCTAGCAACCATGGTGAATGCAGGACAGCCCTAGCAACCGTGAGGAATGCAGGGCTATCATAGCAACCATGAGGAATCCAGGGCAGCCCTAGCAACCATGGGGAATGCAGGACAGCCCTAGCAACCGTGAGGAATGCAGTGCAGCCCTAGCAACCATAAGGAGTGCAGGGCAGCCCTAGCAACCATGAGGAATGCAGGGCAGACTTAGCAACCATGGGGAATGTAGGACAGCCCTAGCAACCATGAGGAATGCAGGGCAGCCCTAGCAACCACGAGGAATCCAGGGCAGACCTAGCAACCATGGGGAATTCTGGACAGCCCTAGCAACCGTGAGGAATGCAGGGCAGCCCTAGCAACCATGAGGAATGCAGCATAGCCCTAGCAACCATGGTGAATGCAGGACAGCCCTAGCAACCACGAGGAATGCAGGGCAGCACTAGCAACCATGAGGAATGCAGCATAGCCACAGCAACCATGAGGAATGCAGCAGAGCCCTAGCAACCATGGTGAATGCAGGACAGCCCTAGCAACCATGAGGAATGCAGGGCAGCTCTAGCAACCGTGAGGAATGCAGCATAGCCACAGCAACCATGAGGAATGCAGCATAGCCCTAGCAACAATGGTGAAAGCAGGACAGCCCTAGCAACCACACGGAATCCAGGGCAGAGCTAGCAACCACAAGGAATGCAGGGCAGACCTAGCAACCATGGGGAATTCTGGACAGCCCTAGCAACCGTGAGGAATGCAGGGCAGCCCTAGCAACCATGAGAAATGCAGCGTAGCCCTAGCAACCATGGTGAATGCAGGACAGCCCTAGCAACCTAGAGGAATGCAGGGCAGCACTAGCAACCATGAGGAATGCAGCATAGCCACAGCAACCATGAGGAATGCAGCATAGCCCTAGCAACCATGGTGAATGCAGGACAGCCCTAGCAACCACGAGGAATGCAGGGCTATCATAGCAACCATGAGGAATGCAGGGAAGACCTAGCAACCATGGGGAATGCAGGACAGCCCTAGCAACCGTGAGGAAAGCAGGGCAGCCCTCGCAACCATGAGCAATGCAGCGTAGCCCTAGCAACCATGGTGAATGCAGGACAGCCCTAGCAACCACGAGGAATTCAGGCTATCATAGCAACCACGAGGAATGCAGGGCAGTCCTAGCAACCATGAGGAATTCAGCGTAGCCCTAGCAACCATGGTGAATGCAGGACAGCCCTAGCAACTGCGTGGAAGGCAGGGCTGTCATAGCAACCATGAGGAATGCAGGGCAGCCCTAGCAACCATGGGGCATGCAGGACAACCCTAGCAACCACAAGGAATGCAGGGCAGCCCTAGAAACCGTGAGGAATGCGGGGCTGCCCTAGCAACCATGAGGAATGCAGGGCTGCCCAAGCAACCACGAGGAATCCAGGGCAGACCTAGCAACCATGAGGAATGCAGTGCAGCCCTAGCAACCATGAGGAATGCAGGGCAGACCTAGCAACCATGGGCAATGCAGGACATCCCTAGCAACCGTGAGGAATGCAGGGCAGCCCTCGCAACCATGAGGAATGCAGCGTAGCCCTAGCAACCATGGTGAATGCAGGACAGCCCTAGCAACCACGAGGAATTCAGGCTATCATAGCAACCACGAGGAATGCAGGGCAGTCCTAGCAACCATGAGGAATTCATCGTAGCCCTAGCAACCATGGTGAATGCAGGACAGCACTAGCAACCATGAGGAATTCAGGGCTGTCATAGCAACCATGAGGAATGCAGGGCAGCCCTAGCACCCATGGGGCATGCAGGACAACCCTAGCAACCATAAGGAATGCAGGGCAGTCCTAGCAACCGTGAGGAATGCGGGGCTGCCCTAGCAACCATGAGGAATGCAGAGCAGCCCTAGAAACCATGAGGAATGCAGGGCTGCTCTAGCAACCATGGGGCATGCAGAACAGCACTAGCATCCGTGAGAAATGCAGGGCAGCCCTAGCAACCATGTTTCATTCAGGGACGCCCGAGGAACCATGAGGAATGCAGAGCAGCCCTAGCAACCATGAGGACTTCAGGGCAACCCTAGCAACCAAGAGGAATGCGGGGCCACCCAAGCACCCATGATGAATTTTGTGAAGCCCTAGCAACCATGAGGGATGCAGGGCAGCACTAGCAACCATGGGGCATGCAGGACAGCCCTAGCAAACGTGAGGAATACAGGGCAGCCCTAGCAACCGTGAGGAATGCAGGGCTGCCCTAGAAACCATGAGGAACACAGGGCAGCCCTAGCAACCATGAGGAATGCAGGGCAGCCCTAGCAACCATGGGGAATGCAGGACAGCCCTAGCAACCATGAGGAATGCAGCATAGCCCTAGTAACCATGGTGAATGCAGGACAGCCCTAGCAACCACGAGGAATGCAGAACAGCCCTAGCAACCATGAGGAATGCAGGGCAGCCCTAGCAAACCACGAGGAATGCAGGGCAGCCCTAGCAACCAAGAGGAATCCAGGGCAGACCTAGCAACCATGGGAATTCTGGACAGCCCTAGCAACCATGGGGAATTCTGGACAGCCCTAGCAACCGTGAGGAATGCAGGGCAGCCCTAGCAACCATGAGGAATGCAGCATAGCCCTAGCAACCATGGTGAATGCAGGACAGCCCTAGCAACCACGAGGAATGCAGGGCAGCACTAGCAACCATGAGGAATGCAGCATAGCCACAGCAACCATGAGGAATGCAGCAGAGCCCTAGCAACCATGGTGAATGCAGGACAGCCCTAGCAACCATGAGGAATGCAGGGCAGCTCTAGCAACCGTGAGGAATGCAGCATAGCCACAGCAACCATGAGGAATGCAGCATAGCCCTAGCAACAATGGTGAAAGCAGGACAGCCCTAGCACCCACACGGAATCCAGGGCAGACCTAGCAACCACAAGGAATGCAGGGCAGACCTAGCAACCATGGGGAATTCTGGACAGCCCTAGCAACCGTGAGGAATGCAGGGCAGCCCTAGCAACCATGAGGAATGCAGCATAGCCCTAGCAACCATGGTGAATGCAGGACAGCCCTAGCAACCTAGAGGAATGCAGGGCAGCACTAGCAACCATGAGGAATGCAGCATAGCCACAGCAACCATAAGGAATGCAGCATAGCCCTAGCAACCATGGTGAATGCAGGACAGCCCTAGCAACCACGAGGAATGCAGGGCTATCATAGCAACCATGAGGAATGCAGGGAAGACCTAGCAACCATGGGGAATGCAGGACAGCCCTAGCAACCGTGAGGAAAGCACGGCAGCACTCGCAACCAGGAGCAATGCAGCGTAGCCCTAGCAACCATGGTGAATGCAGGACAGCCCTAGCAACCACGAGGAATTCAGGCTATCATAGCAACCACGAGGAATGCAGGGCAGTCCTAGAAACCATGAGGAATTCAGCGTAGCCCTAGCAACCATGGTGAATGCAGGACAGCCCTAGCAACCGCGTGGAAGGCAGGGCTGTCATAGCAACCATGAGGAATGCAGGGCAGCCCTAGCAACCATGGGGCATGCAGGACAACCCTAGCAACCACAAGGAATGCAGGGCAGCCCTAGAAACCGTGAGGAATGCGGGGCTGCCCTAGCAAACATGAGGAATGCAGGGCTGCCCAAGCAACCACGAGGAATCCAGGGCAGACCTAGCAACCATGAGGAATGCAGTGCAGCCCTAGCAACCATGAGGAATGCAGGGCAGACCTAGCAACCATGGGGAATGCAGGACAGCCCTAGCAACCGTGAGGAATGCAGGGCAGCCCTCGCAACCATGAGGAATGCAGCGTAGCCCTAGCAACCATGGTGAATGCAGGACAGCCCTAGCAACCACGAGGAATTCAGGCTATCATAGCAACCACGAGGAATGCAGGGCAGTCCTAGCAACCATGAGGAATTCATCGTAGCCCTAGCAACCATGGTGAATGCAGGACAGCACTAGCAACCATGAGGAATTCAGGGCTGTCATAGCAACCATGAGGAATGCAGGGCAGCCCTAGCACCCATGGGGCATGCAGGACAACCCTAGCAACCATAAGGAATGCAGGGCAGTCCTAGCAACCGTGAGGAATGCGGGGCTGCCCTAGCAACCATGAGGAATGCAGAGCAGCCCTAGAAACCTTGAGGAATGCAGGGCTGCTCTAGCAACCATGGGGCATGCAGAACAGCACTAGCATCCGTGAGAAATGCAGGGCAGCCCTAGCAACCATGTTTAATTCAGGGACGCCCGAGGAACCATGAGGAATGCAGAGCAGCCCTAGCAACCATGAGGACTTCAGGGCAACCCTAGCAACCAAGAGGAATGCGGGGCCTCCCAAGCACCCATGATGAATTTTGTGAAGCCCTAGCAACCATGAGGGATGCAGGGCAGCACTAGCAACCATGGGGCATGCAGGACAGCCCTAGCAAACGTGAGGAATACAGGGCAGCCCTAGCAACCGTGAGGAATGCAGGGCTGCCCTGGAAACCATGAGGAACACAGGGCAGCCCTAGCAACCATGAGGAATGCAGGGCAGCCCTAGCAACCATGGGGAATGCAGGACAGCCCTAGCAACCATGAGGAATGCAGCATAGCCCTAGTAACCATGGTGAATGCAGGACAGCCCTAGCAACCACGAGGAATGCAGAACAGCCCTAGCAACCATGAGGAATGCAGGGCAGCCCTAGCAAACCACGAGGAATGCAGGGCAGCCCTAGCAACCAAGAGGAATCCAGGGCAGACCTAGCAACCATGGGAATTCTGGACAGCCCTAGCAACCATGGGGAATTCTGGACAGCCCTAGCAACCGTGAGGAATGCAGGGCAGCACTAGCAACCATGAGGAATGTAGCGTAGCCCTAGCAACCATAGTGAATGCAGGACAGCCCTAGCAACCACGAGGAATGCAGGGCAGCCCTAGCAACCACGAGGAATCCAGGGCAGACCTAGCAACCATGGGGAATGCAGGACAGCCCTAGCAACCATGAGGAATGCAGCATAGCCCTAGTAACCATGGTGAATGCAGGACAGCCCTAGCAACCACGAGGAATGCAGAACAGCCCTAGCAACCATGTTTAATTCAGGGACGCCCGAGGAACCATGAGGAATGCAGAGCAGCCCTAGCAACCATGAGGACTTCAGGGCAACCCTAGCAACCAAGAGGAATGCGGGGCCACCCAAGCACCCATGATGAATTTTGTGAAGCCCTAGCAACCATGAGGGATGCAGGGCAGCACTAGCAACCATGGGGCATGCAGGACAGCCCTAGCAAACGTGAGGAATACAGGGCAGCCCTAGCAACCGTGAGGAATGCAGGGCTGCCCTGGAAACCATGAGGAACACAGGGCAGCCCTAGCAACCATGAGGAATGCAGGGCAGCCCTAGCAACCATGGGGAATGCAGGACAGCCCTAGCAACCATGAGGAATGCAGCATAGCCCTAGTAACCATGGTGAATGCAGGACAGCCCTAGCAACCACGAGGAATGCAGAACAGCCCTAGCAACCATGAGGAATGCAGGGCAGCCCTAGCAAACCACGAGGAATGCAGGGCAGCCCTAGCAACCAAGAGGAATCCAGGGCAGACCTAGCAACCATTGGAATTCTGGACAGCCCTAGCAACCATGGGGAATTCTGGACAGCCCTAGCAACCGTGAGGAATGCAGGGCAGCACTAGCAACCATGAGGAATGTAGCGTAGCCCTAGCAACCATAGTGAATGCAGGACAGCCCTAGCAACCACGAGGAATGCAGGGCAGCCCTAGCAACCACGAGGAATCCAGGGCAGACCTAGCAACCATGGGGAATGCAGGACAGCCCTAGCAACCATGAGGAATGCAGCATAGCCCTAGTAACCATGGTGAATGCAGGACAGCCCTAGCAACCACGAGGAATGCAGAACAGCCCTAGCAACCATGAGCAATACAGGGCAGCCCTAGCAACCACGAGGAATGCAGGGCAGCCCTAGCAACCAAGAGGAATCCAGGGCAGACCTAGCAACCACAAGGAATGCATGGCAGACCTAGCAACCATGGGGAATTCTGGACAGCCCTAGCAACCGTGAGGAATGCAGGGCAGCCCTAGCAACCATGAGGAATGCAGCGTAGCCCTAGCAACCATGGTGAATGCAGGACAGCCCTAGCAACCACGAGGAATGCAGGGCAGCACTAGCAACCATGAGGAATGCAGAATAGCCACAGCAACCATGAGGAATGCAGCATAGCCCTAGCAACCATGGTGAATGCAGGACAGCCCTAGCAACCACGGTGAATGCAGGGATATCATAGCAACCATGAGGAATGCAGGGAAGACCTAGCAACCATGGGGAATGGAGGACAGCCCTAGCAACCGTGAGGAATGCAGGGCAGCCCTCGCAACCATGAGCAATGCAGCATAGCCCTAGCAACCATGGTGAATGCAGGACAGCCCTAGCAACCACGAGGAATTCAGGCTATCATAGCAACCACGAGGAATGCAGGGCAGTCTAAGCAACCATGAGGAATTCAGCATAGCCCTAGAAACCATGGTAAATGCAGGACAGCCCTAGCAACCACGAGGAATTCAGGCTATCATAGTAACCACGAGGAATGCAGGGCAGTCTAAGCAACCATGAGGAATTCAGCATAGCCCTAGAAACCATGGTAAATGCAGGACAGCCCTAGCAACCATGAGGAATTCAGGCTATCATAGCAACCACAAGGAATGCAGGGCAGCCCTCGCAACCATGAGGAATGCAGCGTAGCCCTAGCAATCATGGTGAATGCAGGACAGCCCTAGCAACCACGAGGAATTCAGGCTATCATAGCAACCACGAGGAATGCAGGTCAGTCCTAGCAACCATGAGGAATTCAGCGTAGCCCTAGCAACCATGGTGAATGCAGGACAGCCCTAGCAACCACGAGGAATGCAGAACAGCCCTAGCAACCATGAGGAATGCAGGGCAGCCCTAGAAACCACGAGGAATGCAGGGCAGCCCTAGCAACCAAGAGGAATCCAGGGCAGACCTAGCAACCACAAGGAATGCAGGGCAGACCTAGCAACCATGTGGAATTCTGGACAGCCCTAGCAACCATGAGGAATGCAGGGCAGCACTAGCAACCATGAGGAATGTAGCGTAGCCCTAGCAACCATAGTGAATGCAGGACAGCCCTAGCAACCACGAGGAATGCAGGGCAGCCCTAGCAACCACGAGGAATCCAGGGCAGACCTAGCAACCATGGGGAATGCAGGACAGCCCTAGCAACCATGAGGAATGCAGCATAGCCCTAGTAACCATGGTGAATGCAGGACAGCCCTAGCAACCATGAGGAATACAGGGCAGCCCACAACCACAAGGAATGCAGGGCAGCCCTAGCAACCAAGAGGAATCCAGGGCAGACCTAGCAACCACAAGGAATGCAGGGCAGACCTAGCAACCATGGGGAATTCTGGACAGCCCTAGCAACCGTGAGGAATGCAGGGCAGCCCTAGCAACCATGAGGAATGCAGCGTAGCCCTAGCAACCATGGTGAATGCAGGACAGCCCTAGCAACCATGGTGAATGCAGGGCAGCACTAGCAACCATGAGGAATGCAGAATAGCCACAGCAACCATGAGGAATGCAGCATAGCCTTAGCAACCATGGTGAATGCAGGACAGCCCTAGCAACCACGAGGAATGCAGGGCTATCATAGCAACCATGAGGAATGCAGGGAAGACCTAGCAACCATGGGGAATGGAGGACAGCCCTAGCAACCGTGAGGAATGCAGGGCAGCCCTCGCAACCATGAGCAATGCAGCATAGCCCTTGCAACCATGGTGAATGCAGGACAGCCCTAGCAACCACGAGAAATTCAGGCTATCATAGCAACCACGAGGAATGCAGGACAGTCTAAGCAACCATGAGGAATTCAGCACAGCCCTAGAAACCATGGTGAATGCAGGACAGCCCTAGCAACCATGAGGAATTCAGGCTATCATAGCAACCACAAGGAATGCAGGGCAGTCCTAGCAACCATGAGGAATTCAGCGTAGCCCTAGCAACCATGGTGAATGCAGGACAGCCCTAGCAACCACGAGGAATTCAGGGCTGTCATAGCAACCATGAGGAATGCAGGGCATCCCTAGCAACCATGGGGCATGCAGGACAACCCTAGCAACCATAAGGAATGCAGGGCAGCCCTAGCAACCGTGAGGATTGCGGGGCTACCCTAGCAACCATGAGGAATGCATGGCAGCCCTAGCAACCACGAGGAATGCAGGGCTATCATAGCAACCATGAGGAATTCAGCATAGCCCTAGAAACCATGGTAAATGCAGGACAGCCCTAGCAACAATGAGGAATTCAGGCTATCATAGCAACCACAAGGAATGCAGGGCAGCCCTCGCAACCATGAGGAATGCAGCGTATCCCTAGCAACCATGGTGAATGCAGGACAGCCCTAGCAACCACGAGGAATTCAGGCTATCATAGCAACCACGAGGAATGCAGGTCAGTCCTAGCAACCATGAGGAATTCAGCGTAGCCCTAGCAACCATGGTGAATGCAGGACAGCCCTAGAAACCACGAGGAATGCAGAACAGCCCTAGCAACCATGAGGAATGCAGGGCAGCCCTAGCAACCACGAGGAATGCAGGGCAGCCCTAGCAACCAAGAGGAATCCAGGGCAGACCTAGCAACCACAAGGAATGCAGGGCAGACCTAGCAACCATGTGGAATTCTGGACAGCCCTAGCAACCGTGAGGAATGCAGGGCAACACTAGCAACCATGAGGAATGTAGCGTAGCCCTAGCAACCATAGTGAATGCAGGACAGCCCTAGCAACCACGAGGAATGCAGGGCAGCCCTAGCAACCACAAGGAATCCAGGGCAGCACTAGCAACCATGAGGAATGCAGAATAGCCACAGCAACCATGAGGAATGCAGCATAGCCCTAGCAACCATGGTGAATGCAGGACAGCCCTAGCAACCACGAGGAATGCAGAACAGCCCTAGCAACCATGAGGAATGCAGGGCAGCCCTAGCAAACCACGAGGAATGCAGGGCAGCCCTAGCAACCAAGAGGAATCCAGGGCAGACCTAGCAACCATGGGAATTCTGGACAGCCCTAGCAACCATGGGGAATTCTGGACAGCCCTAGCAACCGTGAGGAATGCAGGGCAGCACTAGCAACCATGAGGAATGTAGCGTAGCCCTAGCAACCATAGTGAATGCAGGACAGCCCTAGCAACCACGAGGAATGCAGGGCAGCCCTAGCAACCACGAGGAATCCAGGGCAGACCTAGCAACCATGGGGAATGCAGGACAGCCCTAGCAACCATGAGGAATGCAGCATAGCCCTAGTAACCATGGTGAATGCAGGACAGCCCTAGCAACCACGATGAATGCAGAACAGCCCTAGCAACCATGAGGAATACAGGGCAGCCCTAGCAACCACGAGGAATGCAGGGCAGCCCTAGCAACCAAGAGGAATCCAGGGCAGACCTAGCAACCACAAGGAATGCATGGCAGACCTAGCAACCATGGGGAATTCTGGACAGCCCTAGCAACCGTGAGGAATGCAGGGCAGCCCTAGCAACCATGAGGAATGCAGCGTAGCCCTAGCAACCATGGTGAATGCAGGACAGCCCTAGCAACCACGAGGAATGCAGGGCAGCACTAGCAACCATGAGGAATGCAGAATAGCCACAGCAACCATGAGGAATGCAGCATAGCCCTAGCAACCATGGTGAATGCAGGACAGCCCTAGCAACCACGAGGAATGCAGGGATATCATAGCAACCATGAGGAATGCAGGGAAGACCTAGCAACCATGGGGAATGGAGGACAGCCCTAGCAACCGTGAGGAATGCAGGGCAGCCCTCGCAACCATGAGCAATGCAGCATAGCCCTAGCAACCATGGTGAATGCAGGACAGCCCTAGCAACCACGAGGAATTCAGGCTATCATAGCAACCACGAGGAATGCAGGGCAGTATAAGCAACCATGAGGAATTCAGCATAGCCCTAGAAACCATGGTAAATGCAGGACAGCCCTAGCAACCAGGAGGAATTCAGGCTATCATAGCAACCACGAGGAATGCAGGGCAGTCTAAGCAACCATGAGGAATTCAGCATAGCCCTAGAAACCATGGTAAATGCAGGACAGCCCTAGCAACCATGAGGAATTCAGGCTATCATAGCAACCACAAGGAATGCAGGGCAGCCCTCGCAACCATGAGGAATGCAGCGTAGCCCTAGCAACCATGGTGAATGCAGGACAGCCCTAGCAACCACGAGGAATTCAGGCTATCATAGCAACCACGAGGAATGCAGGCCAGTCCTAGCAACCATGAGGAATTCAGCGTAGCCCTAGCAACCATGGTGAATGCAGGACAGCCCTAGCAACCACGAGGAATGCAGAACAGCCCTAGCAACCATGAGGAATGCAGGGCAGCCCTAGCAACCACGAGGAATGCAGGGCAGCCCTAGCAACCAAGAGGAATCCAGGGCAGACCTAGCAACCACAAGGAATGCAGGGCAGACCTAGCAACCATGGGGAATTATGGACAGCCCTAGCAACCATGAGGAATGCAGGGCAGCACTAGCAACCATGAGGAATGTAGCGTAGCCCTAGCAACCATAGTGAATGCAGGACAGCCCTAGCAACCACGAGGAATGCAGGGCAGCCCTAGCAACCATGAGGAATCCAGGGCAGACCTAGCAACCATGGGGAATGCAGGACAGCCCTAGCAACCATGAGGAATGCAGCATAGCCCTAGTAACCATGGTGAATGCAGGACAGCCCTAGCAACCATGAGGATTACAGGGCAGCCCTAGCAACCACAAGGAATGCAGGGCAGCCCTAGCAACCAAGAGGAATCCAGGGCAGACCTAGCAACCACAAGGAATGCAGGGCAGACCTAGCAACCATGGGGAATTCTGGACAGCCCTAGCAACCTTGAGGAATGCAGGGCAGCCCTAGCAACCATGAGGAATGCAGCGTAGCCCTAGCAACCATGGTGAATGCAGGACAGCCCTAGCAACCACGAGGAATGCAGGGCAGCACTAGCAACCATGAGGAATGCAGAATAGCCACAGCAACCATGAGGAATGCAGCATAGCCTTAGCAACCATGGTGAATGCAGGACAGCCCTAGCAACCACGAGGAATGCAGGGCTATCATAGCAACCATGAGGAATGCAGGGAAGACCTAGCAACCATGGGGAATGGAGGACAGCCCTAGCAACCGTGAGGAATGCAGGGCAGCCCTCGCAACCATGAGCAATGCAGCATAGCCCTTGCAACCATGGTGAATGCAGGACAGCCCTAGCAACCACGAGAAATTCAGGCTATCATAGCAACCACGAGGAATGCAGGACAGTCTAAGCAACCATGAGGAATTCAGCACAGCCCTAGAAACCATGGTGAATGCAGGACAGCCCTAGCAACCATGAGGAATTCAGGCTATCATAGCAACCACAAGGAATGCAGGGCAGTCCTAGCAACCATGAGGAATTCAGCGTAGCCCTAGCAACCATGGTGAATGCAGGACAGCCCTAGCAACCACGAGGAATTCAGGGCTTTCATAGCAACCATGAGGAATGCAGGGCATCCCTAGCAACCATGGGGCATGCAGGACAACCCTAGCAACCATAAGGAATGCAGGGCAGCCCTAGCAACCGTGAGGATTGCGGGGCTACCCTAGCAACCATGAGGAATGCATGGCAGCCCTAGCAACCACGAGGAATGCAGGGCTATCATAGCAACCATGAGGAATTCAGCATAGCCCTAGAAACCATGGTAAATGCAGGACAGCCCTAGCAACCATGAGGAATTCAGGCTATCATAGCAACCACAAGGAATGCAGGGCAGCCCTCGCAACCATGAGGAATGCAGCGTATCCCTAGCAACCATGGTGAATGCAGGACAGCCCTAGCAACCACGAGGAATTCAGGCTATCATAGCAACCACGAGGAATGCAGGTCAGTCCTAGCAACCATGAGGAATTCAGCGTAGCCCTAGCAACCATGGTGAATGCAGGACAGCCCTAGCAACCACGAGGAATGCAGAACAGCCCTAGCAACCATGAGGAATGCAGGGCAGCCCTAGCAACCATGAGGAATGCAGGGCAGCCCTAGCAACCAAGAGGAATCCAGGGCAGACCTAGCAACCACAAGGAATGCAGGGCAGACCTAGCAATCATGTGGAATTCTGGACAGCCCTAGCAACCGTGAGGAATGCAGGGCAACACTAGCAACCATGAGGAATGTAGCGTAGCCCTAGCAACCATAGTGAATGCAGGACAGCCCTAGCAACCACGAGGAATGCAGGGCAGCTCTAGCAACCACGAGGAATCCAGGGCAGACCTAGCAACCATGGGGAATGCAGGACAGCCCTAGCAACCATGAGGAATGCAGCATAGCCCTAGTAACCATGGTGAATGCAGGATAGCCCTAGCAACCACGAGGAATGCAGAACAGCCCTAGCAACCATGAGGAATACAGGGCAGCCCTAGCAACCACGAGGAATGCAGGGCAGCCCTAGCAACCAAGAGGAATCCAGGGCAGACCTAGCAACCACAAGGAATGCAGGGCAGACCTAGCAACCATGCGGAATTCTGGACAGCCCTAGCAACCGTGAGGAATGCAGGCAAGCCCTAGCAACCATGAGGAATGCAGCGTAGCCCTAGCAACCATGGTGAATGCAGGACAGCCCTAGCAACCACGAGGAATCCAGGGCAGCACTAGCAACCATGAGGAATGCAGAATAGCCACAGCAACCATGAGGAATGCAGCATAGCCCTAGCAACCATGGTGAATGCAGGACAGCCCTAGCAACCACGAGGAATGCAGGGCTATCATAGCAACCATGAGGAATGCAGGGAAGACCTAGCAACCATGGGGAATGGAGGACAGCCCTAGCAACCACAAGGAATGCAGGGCAGCCCTCGCAACCATGAGGAATGCAGCGTATCCCTAGCAACCATGGTGAATGCAGGACAGCCCTAGCAACCACGAGGAATGCAGAACAGCCCTAGCAACCATGAGGAATGCAGGGCAGCTCTAGCAACCACGAGGAATGCAGGGCAGCCCTAGCAACCAAGAGGAATCCAGGGCAGACCTAGCAACCACAAGGAATGCAGGGCAGACCTAGCAACCATGTGGAATTCTGGACAGCCCTAGCAACCGTGAGGAATGCAGGGCAGCACTAGCAACCATGAGGAATGTAGCGTAGCCCTAGCAACCATAGTGAATGCAGGACAGCCCTAGCAACCACGAGGAATGCAGGGCAGCCCTAGCAACCACTAGGAATCCAGGGCAGACCTAGCAACCATGGGGAATGCAGGACAGCCCTAGCAACCATGAGGAATGCAGCATAGCCCTAGTAACCATGGTGAATGCAGGACAGCCCTAGCAACCACGAGGAATGCAGAACAGCCCTAGCAACCATGAGGAATACAGGGCAGCCCTAGCAACCATGAGGAATGCAGGGCAGCCCTAGCAACCAAGAGGAATCCAGGGCAGACCTAGCAACCACAAGGAATGCAGGGCAGACCTAGCAACCATGGGGAATTCTGGACAGCCCTAGCAACCGTGAGGAATGCAGGGCAGCCCTAGCAACCAAGAGGAATGCAGTGTAGCCCTAGCAACCATGGTGAATGCAGGGCAGCCCTAGCAACCACGAGGAATCCAGGGCAGCACTAGCAACCATGAGGAATGCAGAATAGCCACAGCTACCATGAGGAATGCAGCATAGCCCTAGCAACCATGGTGAATGCAGGACAGCCCTAGCAACCACGAGGAATGCAGGGCTATCATAGCAACCATGAGGAATGCAGGGAAGACCTAGCAACCATGGGGAATGGAGGACAGCCCTAGCAACCGTGAGGAATGCAGGGCAGCCCTCGCAACCATGAGCAATGCAGCATAGCCCTTGCAACCATGGTGAATGCAGGACAGCCCTAGCAACCACGAGGAATTCAGGCTATCATAGCAACCACGAGGAATGCAGGGCAGTCTAATCAACTATGAGGAATTCAGCATATCCCTAGAAACCATGGTGAATGCAGGACAGCCCTAGCAACCATGAGGAATTCAGGCTATCATAGCAACCACAAGGAATGCAGGGCAGTCCTAGCAACCATGAGGAATTCAGCGTAGCCCTAGCAACCATGGTGAATGCAGTACAGCCCTAGCAACCACGAGGAATTCAGGGCTGTCATAGCACCCATGAGGAATACAGGGCATCCCTAGCAACCATGGGGCATTCAGGACAACCCTAGCAACCATAAGGAATGCAGGGCAGCCCTAGCAACCTTGAGGATTGCGGGGCTACCCTAGCAACCATGAGGAATGCAGGGCAGCCCTAGCAACCACGAGGAATGCAGGGCTATCATAGCAACCATGAGGAATGCAGGGAAGACCTAGCAACCATGGGGAATGGAGGACAGCCCTAGCAACCGTGAGGAATGCAGGGCAGCCCTCGCAACCATGAGCAATGCAGCATAGCCCTTGCAACCATGGTGAATGCAGGACAGCCCTAGCACCACGAGGAATTCAGGCTATCATAGCAACCACGAGGAATGCAGGGCAGTCTAAGCAACCATGAGGAATTCAGCATAGCCCTAGAAACCATGGTGAATGCAGGACAGCCCTAGCAACCATGAGGAATTCAGGCTATCATAGCAACCACAAGGAATGCAGGGCAGTCCTAGCAACCATGAGGAATTCAGTGTAGCCCTAGCAACCATGGTGAATGCAGGACAGCCCTAGCAACCACGAGGAATTCAGGGCTGTCATAGCAACCATGAGGAATGCAGGGCATCCCTAGCAACCATGGGGCATGCAGGACAACCCTAGCAACCATAAGGAATGCAGGGCAGCCCTAGCAACCGTGAGGATTGCGGGGCTACCCTAGCAACCATGAGGAATGCAGGACAGCCCTAGCAACCACGAGGAATCCAGGGCAGACCTAGCAACCATGAGGAATGCAGTGCAGCCCTAGAAACCGTGAGGAATGCAGGGCAGCCCTCGCAACCATGAGGAATGCAGCGTAGCCCTAGCAACCATGGTGAATGCAGGACAGCCCTAGCAACCACGAGGAATTCAGGCTATCATAGCAACCACGAGGAATGCAGGTCAGTCCTAGCAACTATGAGGAATTCAGCGTAGCCCTAGCAACCATGGTGAATGCAGGACAGCCCTAGCAACCACGAGGAATTCAGGGCTGTCATAGCAACCATGAAGAATGCAGGGCAGCCCTAGCACCCATGGGGCATGCTGGACAACCCTAGCAACCATAAGGAATGCAGGGCTGCCCTAGCAACCGTGAGGAATGCAGGGCAGCCCTAGCAACCATGAGGAATGCAGCATAGCCCTAGCAACCATGGTGAATGCAGGACAGCCCTAGCAACCACGAGGAATGCAGGGCAGCACTAGCAACCATGAGGAATGCAGCATAGCCACAGCAACCATGAGGAATGCAGTAGAGCCCTAGCAACCATGGTGAATGCAGGACAGCCCTAGCAACCATGAGGAATGCAGGGCAGCTCTAGCAACCGTGAGGAATGCAGCATAGCCACAGCAACC
This sequence comes from Ambystoma mexicanum, assembly GCF_040938575.1. NCBI lineage: Eukaryota > Metazoa > Chordata > Amphibia > Caudata > Ambystomatidae > Ambystoma > Ambystoma mexicanum. Next base: position 8,197,895 of record NC_090925.1, on the reverse strand, counting down.
ATGAGGAATGCAGCATAGCCCTAGCAACAATGGTGAATGCAGGACAGCCCTAGCAACCACGAGGAATGCAGGGCTATCATAGCAACCATGAGGAATGCAGGGCAGACCTAGCAACCATGGGGAATGCAGGACAGCCCTAGCAACCACGAGGAATACAGGGCAGCCCTAGCAACCACGAGGAATCCAGGGCAGACCTAGCAACCAGAAGGAATGCAGGGCAGACCTAGCAACCATGGGGAATTCTGGACAGCCCTAGCAACCGTGAGGAATGCAGGGGAGCCCTAGCATCCATGAGGAATGCAGCGTAGCCCTAGCAACCATAGTGAATGCAGGACAGCCTTAGCAACCACACGGAATCCAGGGCAGACCTAGCAACCACAAGGAATGCAGGGCAGACCTAGCAACCATGTGGAATTCTGGACGGCCCTAGCAACAGTGAGGAATGCAGGGCAGCCCTAGCAACCATGAGGAATGCAGCGTAGCCCTAGCAACCATGGTGAATGCAGGACAGCGCTAGCAACCTAGAGGAATGCAGGGCAGCACTAGCAACCGTGAGGAATGCAGCATAGCTACAGCAACCATGAGGAATGCAGCATAGCCCTAGCAACCATGGTGAATGCAGGACAGCCCTAGCAACCACGAGGAATGCAGGGCAGCCCTAGCAACCATGAGGAATGCAGCGTAGCCCTAGCAACCATGGTGAATGCAGGACAGCCCTAGCAACCACGAGGAATGCAGGGCAGCACTAGCAACCATGAGGAATGCAGCATAGCCACAGCAACCATGAGGAATGCAGCAGAGCCCTAGCAACCATGGTGAATGCAGGACAGCCCTAGCAACCATGAGGAATGCAGGGCAGCTCTAGCAACCGTGAGGAATGCAGCATAGCCACAGCAACCATGAGGAATGCAGCATAGCCCTAGCAACAATGGTGAATGCAGGACAGCCCTAGCAACCACGAGGAATGCAGGGCTATCATAGCAACCATGAGGAATGCAGGGCAGACCTAGCAACCATGAGGAATGCAGGACAGCCCTAGCAACCATGAGGAATGCAGGGCAGCCCTAGCAACCATGAGGAATACAGGGCAGCCCTAGCAACCACGAGGAATCCAGGGCAGACCTAGCAACCAGAAGGAATGCAGGGCAGACCTAGCAACCATGGGGAATTCTGGACAGCCCTAGCAACCGTGAGGAATGCAGGGCAGCCCTAGCAACCATGAGGAATGCAGCATAGCCCTAGCAACCATGGTGAATGCAGGACAGCCCTAGCAACCAAACGGAATCCAGGGCAGACCTAGCAACCACAAGGAATGCAGGGCAGACCTAGCAACCATGGGGAATTCTGGACAGCCCTAGCAACCGTGAGGAATGCAGGGCAGCCCTAGCAACCATGAGGAATGCAGGACAGCCCTAGCAACCTAGAGGAATGCAGGGCAGCACTAGCAACCATGAGGAATGCAGCATATCCACAGCAACCATGAGGAATGCAGCATAGCCCTAGCAACCATGGTGAATGCAGGACAGCCCTAGCAACCACGAGGAATGCAGGGCTATCATAGCAACCATGAGGAATGCAGGGAAGACCCAGAAACCATGGGGAATGCAGGACAGCCCTAGCAACCGTGAGGAAAGCAGGGCAGCCCTCGCAACCATGAGCAATGCAGCGTAGCCCTAGCAACCATGGTGAATGCAGGACAGCCCTGGCAACCACGAGGAATTCAGGCTATCATAGCAACCACGAGGAATGCAGGGCAGTCCTAGCAACCATGATGAATTCAGCGTAGCCCTAGCAACTATGGTGAATGCAGGACAGCCCTAGCAACCACGAGGAAGGCAGGGCTGTCATAGCAACCATGAGGAATGCAGGGCAGCCCTAGCAACCATGGGGCATGCAGGACAACCCTAGCAACCATAAGGAATGCAGGGCAGCCCTAGAAACCGTGAGGAATGCAGGGCTGCCCTAGCAACCATGAGGAATGCAGGGCTGCCCTAGCAACCACAAGGAATCCAGGGCAGACCTAGCAACCATGAGGAATGCAGTGCAGCCCTAGCAACCATGAGGAATGCAGGGCAGACCTAGCAACCATGGGGAATGCAGGACAGCCCTAGCAACCGTGAGGAATGCAGGGCAGCCCTCGCAACCATGAGGAATGCAGCGTAGCCTTAGCAACCATAGTGAATGCAGGACAGCCCTAGCAACCACGAGGAATTCAGGCTATCATAGCAACCACGAGGAATGCAGGGCAGTCCTAGCAACCATGAGGAATTCATTGTAGCCCTAGCATCCATGGTGAATGCAGGACAGCCCTAGCAACCACGAGGAATTTAGGGCTGTCATAGCAACCATGAGGAATGCAGGGCAGCCCTAGCACCCATGGGGCATGCAGGACAACCCTAGCAACCATAAGGAATGCAGGGCAGCCCTAGCAACCGTGAGGAATGCGGGGCTGCCCTAGCAACCATGAGGAATGCAGAGCAGCCCTAGCAACCATGAGGAATGCAGGGCTGCTCTAGCAACCATGGGGCATGCAGAAATGCACTAGCATCCATGAGAAATGCAGGGCAGCCCTAGCAACCATGTTTAATTCAGGGACGCCCGAGCAACCATGAGGAATGCAGGGCAGCCCTATCAACCATGAGGACTGCAGGGCAGCCCTAGCAACCAAGAGGAATGCGGGGCCACCCAAGCACCCATGATGAATTATGTGAAGCCCTAGCAACCATGAGGGATGCAGGTCAGCACTAGCAACCATGGGGCATGCAGGACAGCCCTAGCAAACGTAAGGAATGCAGGCCAGCCCTAGCAACCGTGAGGAATGCAGGGCTGCCCTAGAAACCATGAGGAACACAGGGCAGCACTAGCAACCATGAGGAATGCAGGGCAGCCCTAGCAACCATGGGGAATGCAGGACAGCCCTAGCAGCCATGAGGAATGCAGCATAGCCCTAGTAACCATGGTGAATGCAGGACAGCCCTAGCAACCACGAGGAATGCAGAACAGCCCTAGCAACCATGGTGAATGCAGGACAACCCTGGCAACCACGAGGAATTCAGGCTATCATAGCAACCACGAGGAATGCAGGGCAGTCCTAGCAACCATGAGGAATGCAGGGCAGCCCTAGAAACCGTGAGGAATGCAGGGCTGCCCTAGCAACCATGAGGAATGCAGGGATGCCCTAGCAACCACAAGGAATCCAGGGCAGACCTAGCAACCATGAGGAATGCAGTGCAGCCCTAGCAACCATGAGGAATGCAGGGCAGACCTAGCAACCATGGGGAATGCAGGACAGCCCTAGCAACCGTGAGGAATGCAGGGCAGCCCTCGCAACCATGAGGAATGCAGCGTAGCCTTAGCAACCATGGTGAATGCAGGACAGCCCTAGCAACCACAAGGAATTCAGGCTATCATAGCAACCACGAGGAATGCAGTGCAGTCCTAGCAACCATGAGGAATTCATCGTAGCCCTAGCAACCATGGTGAATGCAGGACATCCCTAGCAACCACGAGGAATTTAGGGCTGTCATAGCAACCATGAGGAATGCAGGGCAGCCCTAGCACCCATGGGGCATGCAGGACAACCCTAGCAACCATAAGGAATGCAGGGCAGCCCTAGCAACCGTGAGGAATGCGGGGCTGCCCTAGCAACCATGAGGAATGCAGAGCAGCCCTAGCAACCATGAGGAATGCAGGGCTGCTCTAGCAACCATGGGGCATGCAGAAATGCACTAGCATCCGTGAGAAATGCAGGGCAGCCCTAGCAACCATGTTTAATTCAGGGACGCCCGAGCAACCATGAGGAATGCAGGGCAGCCCTAGCAACCATGAGGACTGCAGGGCAGCCCTAGCAACCAAGAGGAATGCGGGGCCACCCAAGCACCCATGATGAATTTTGTGAAGCCCTAGCAACCATGAGGGATGCAGGGCAGCACTAGCAACCATGGGGCATGCAGGACAGCCCTAGCAAACGTAAGGAATGCAGGCCAGCCCTAGCAACCGTGAGGAATGCAGGGCTGCCCTAGAAACCATGAGGAACACAGGGCAGCCCTAGCAACCATGAGGAATGCAGGGCCGCCCTAGCAACCATGGGGAATGCAGGACAGCCCTAGCAACCATGAGGAATGCAGCATAGCCCTAGTAACCATGGTGAATGCAGGACAGCCCTAGCAACCACGAGGAATGCAGAACAGCCCTAGCAACCATGGTGAATGCAGGACAGCCCTGGCAACCACGAGGAATTCAGGCTATCATAGCAACCACGAGGAATGCAGGGCAGTCTTAGCAACCATGAGGAATTCAGCGTAGCCCTAGCAACCATGGTGAATGCAGGACAGCCCTAGCAACCACGAGGAAGGCAGGGCTGTCATAGCAACCATGAGGAATGCAGGGCAGCCCTAGCAACCATGGGGCATGCAGGACAACCCTAGCAACCATAAGGAATGCAGGGCAGCCCTAGAAACCGTGAGGAATGCAGGGCTGCCCTAGCAACCATGAGGAATGCAGGGCTGCCCTAGCAACCACAAGGAATCCAGGGCAGACCTAGCAACCATGAGGAATGCAGTGCAGCCCTAGCAACCATGAGGAATGCAGGGCAGACCTAGCAACCATGGGGAATGCAGGACAGCCCTAGCAACCGTGAGGAATGCAGGGCAGCCCTCGCAACCATGAGGAATGCAGCGTAGCCTTAGCAACCATGGTGAATGCAGGACAGCCCTAGCAACCACGAGGAATTCAGGCTATCATAGCAACCACGAGGAATGCAGGGCAGTCCTAGCAACCATGAGGAATTCATTGTAGCCCTAGCAACCATGGTGAATGCAGGACAGCCCTAGCAACCACGAGGAATTTAGGGCTGTCATAGCAACCATGAGGAATGCAGGGCAGCCCTAGCACCCATGGGGCATGCAGGACAACCCTAGCAACCATAAGGAATGCAGGGCAGCCCTAGCAACCGTGAGGAATGCGGGGCTGCCCTAGCAACCATGAGGAATGCAGAGCAGCCCTAGCAACCATGAGGAATGCAGGGCTGCTCTAGCAACCATGGGGCATGCAGAAATGCACTAGCATCCGTGAGAAAAGCAGGGCAGCCCTAGCAACCATGTTTAATTCAGGGACGCCCGAGCAACCATGAGGAATGCAGGGCAGCCCAAGCAACCATGAGGACTGCAGGGCAGCCCTAGCAACCAAGAGGAATGCGGGGCCACCCAAGCACCTATGATGAATTTTGTGAAGCCCTAGCAACCATGAGGGATGCAGGGCAGCACTAGCAACCATGGGGCATGCAGGACAGCCCTAGCAAACATAAGGAATGCAGGCCAGCCCTAGCAACCGTGAGGAATGCAGGGCTGCCCTAGAAACCATGAGGAACACAGGGCAGCCCTAGCAACCATGAGGAATGCAGGGCAGCCCTAGCAACCATGGGGAATGCAGGACAGCCCTAGCAACCATGAGGAATGCAGCATACCCCTAGTAACCATGGTGAATGCAGGACAGCCCTAGCAACCACGAGGAATGCAGAACAGCCCTAGCAACCATGGTGAATGCAGGACAGCCCTGGCAACCACGAGGAATTCAGGCTATCATAGCAACCACGAGGAATGCAGGGCAGTCCTAGCAACCATGAGGAATTCAGCGTAGCCCTAGCAACCATGGTGAATGCAGGACAGCCCTAGCAACCACGAGGAAGGCAGGGCTGTCATAGCAACCATGAGGAATGCAGGGCAGCCCTAGCAACCATAAGGAATGCAGGGCAGCCCTAGAAACCGTGAGGAATGCAGGGCTGCCCTAGCAACCATGAGGAATGCAGGGCAGCCCTAGCAACCACAAGGAATCCAGGGCAGACCTAGCAACCATGAGGAATGCAGTGCAGCCCTAGCAACCATGAGGAATGCAGGGCAGACCTAGCAACCATGGGGAATGCAGGACAGCCCTAGCAACCGTGAGGAATGCAGGGCAGCCCTCGCAACCATGAGGAATGCAGCGTAGCCCTAGCAACCATGGTGAATGCAGGACAGCCCTAGCAACCACGAGGAATTCAGGCTATCATAGCAACCACGAGGAATGCAGGGCAGTCCTAGCAACCATGAGGAATTCATTGTAGCCCTAGCAACCATGGTGAATGCAGGACAGCCCTAGCAACCACGAGGAATTTAGGGCTGTCATAGCAACCATGAGGAATGCAGTGCAGCCCTAGCACCCATGGGGCATGCAGGACAACCCTAGCAACCATAAGGAATGCAGGGCAGCCCTAGCAACCGTGAGGAATGCGGGGCTGCCCTAGCAACCATGAGGAATGCAGAGCAGCCCTAGCAACCATGAGGAATGCAGGGCTGCTCTAGCAACCATGGGGCATGCAGAAATGCACTAGCATCCGTGAGAAATGCAGGGCAGCCCTAGCAACCATGTTTAATTCAGGGACGCCCGAGAAACCATGAGGAATGCAGGGCATCCCTAGCAACCATGAGGACTGCAGGGCAGCCCTAGCAACCAAGAGGAATGCGGGGCCACCCAAGCACCCATGATGAATTTTGTGAAGCCCTAGCAACCATGAGGGATGAGGGCAGCACTAGCAACCATGGGGCATGCAGGACAGCCCTAGCAAACGTAAGGAATGCAGGCCAGCCCTAGCAACCGTGAGGAATGCAGGGCTGCCCTAGAAACCATGAGGAACACAGGGCAGCCCTAGCAACCATGAGGAATGCAGGGCAGCCCTGGCAACCATGGGGAATGCAGGACAGCCCTAGCAACCATGAGGAATGCAGCATAGCCCTAGTAACCATGGTGAATGCAGGACAGCCCTAGCAACCACGAGGAATGCAGAACAGCCCTAGCAACCATGAGGAATGCAGGGCAGCCCTAGCAACCACGAGGAATGCAGGGCAGCTCTAGCAACCAAGAGGAATCCAGGGCAGACCTAGCAACCACAAGGAATGCAGGGCAGACCTAGCAACCATGGGGAATGTAGCGTAGCCCTAGCAACCATGGTGAATGCAGGACAGCCCTAGCAACCACGAGGAATGCAGGGCAGCCCTAGCAACCACGAGGAATGCAGCATAGCCCTAGTAACCATGGTGAATGTAGGACAGCCCTAGCAACCACGAGGAATGCAGAACAGCCCTAGCAACCATGAGGAATACAGGGCAGCCCTAGCAACCACGAGGAATGCAGGGCAGCCCTAGCAACCAAGAGGAATCCAGGGCAGACCTAGCAACCACAAGGAATGCAGGGCAGACCTAGCAACCATGGGGAATTCTGGACAGCCCTAGCAACCGTGAGGAATGCAGGGCAGCCCTAGCAACCATGAGGAATGCAGCGTAGCCCTAGCAACCATGGTGAATGCAGGACAGCCCTAGCAACCACGAGGAATGCAGGGCAGCACTAGCAACCATGAGGAATGCAGAATAGCCACAGCAACCATGAGGAATGCAGCATAGCCCTAGCAACCATGGTGAATGCAGGACAGCCCTAGCAACCACGAGGAATGCAGGGCTATCATAGCAACCATGAGGAATGCAGGGAAGACCTAGCAACCATGGGGAATGGAGGACAGCCCTAGCAACCGTGAGTAATGCAGGGCAGCCCTCGCAACCATGAGCAATGCAGCATAGCCCTAGCAACCATGGTGAATGCAGGACAGCCCTAGCAACCACGAGGAATTCAGGCTATTATAGCAACCACGAGGAATGCAGGACAGTCTAAGCAACCATGAGGAATTCAGCGTAGCCCTAGAAACCATGGTGAATGCAGGACAGCCCTAGCAACCATGAGGAATTCAGGCTATCATAGCAACCACAAGGAATGCAGGGCAGTCCTAGCAACCATGAGGAATTCAGCGTAGCCCTAGCAACCATGGTGAATGCAGGACAGCCCTAGCAACCACGAGGAATTCAGGGCTGTCATAGCAACCAGGAGGAATGCAGGGCATCCCTAGCAACCATGGGGCATGCAGGACAACCCTAGCAACCATAAGGAATGCAGGGCAGCCCTAGCAACCATGAGGATTGCGGGGCTACCCTAGCAACCATGAGGAATCCAGGGCAGACCTAGCAACTATGAGGAATGCAGTGCAGCCCTAGCAACCGTGAGGAATGCAGGGCAGCCCTCGCAACCATGAGGAATGCAGCGTAGCCCTAGCAACCATGGTGAATGCAGGACAGCCCTAGCAACCACGAGGAATGCAGGCTATCATAGCAACCACGAGGAATGCAGGTCAGTCCTAGCAACCATGAGGAATTCAGCGTAGCCCTAGCAACCATGGTGAATGCAGGACAGCCCTAGCAACCACGAGGAATTCAGGGCTGTCATAGCAACCATGAGGAATGCAGGGCAGCCCTCGCACCCATGGGGCATGCAGGACAACCCTAGCAACCATAAGGAATTCAGGGCAGCCCTAGCAACCTTGAGAAATGCAGGGCTGCCCTAGCAACCATGAGGAATGCAGAGCAGCCCTAGCAACCATGAGGAATGCAGGGCTGCTCTAGCAACCATGGGGCATGCAGAACAGCGCTAGCCTCCGTGAGAAATGCAGGGCAGCCCTAGCAACCATGATTAATTCAGGGACGCCAGAGCAACCATGAGGAATGCAGGGCAGCCCTAGCAACCATGAGGAATGCAGGGCAGCCCTAGCAACCAAGAGGAATGCGGGTCCACCCTAGCACCCATGATGAATTTTGTGCAGCCCTAGCAACCATGGGGTATGCAGGACAGCCCTAGCAAATGTGAGGAATGCAGGGCAGCCCTAGCAACCGTGAGGAATGCAGCGCTGCCCTAGAAACCACGAGGAACACAGGGCAGCCCTAGCAACCATGAGGAATGCAGGGCAGTCCTAGCAACCATGAGAAATGCAGGGCAGCCCTAGCAACCACGAGGAATGCAGGGAAGCCCTAGCAACCAAGAGGAATCCAGGGCAGACCTAGCAACCACAAGGAATGCAGGGCAGACCTAGCAACCATGGGGAATTCTGGACAGCCCTAGCAACCGTGAGGAATGCAGGGCAGCCCTAGCAACCATGAGGAATGCAGCGTAGCCCTAGCAACCATGGTGAATGCAGGACAGCCCTAGCAACCACGAGGAATGCAGGGCAGCACCAGCAACCATGAGGAATGCAGAATAGCCACAGCAACCATGAGGAATGCAGCATAGCCCTAGCAACCATGGTGAATGCAGGACAGCCCTAGCAACCACGAGGAATGCAGGGCTATCATAGCAACCATGAGGAATGCAGGGAAGACCTAGCAACCATGGGGAATGGAGGACAGCCCTAGCAACCGTGAGGAATGCAGGGCAGCCCTCGCAACCATGAGCAATGCAGCATAGCCCTAGCAACCATGGTGAATGCAGGACAGCCCTAGCAACCACGAGGAATTCAGGCTATTATAGCAACCACGAGGAATGCAGGGCAGTCTAAGCAACCATGAGGAATTCAGCGTAGCCCTAGAAACCATGGTGAATGCAGGACAGCCCTAGCAACCATGAGGAATTCAGGCTATCATAGCAACCACAAGGAAGGCAGGGCAGTCCTAGCAACCATGAGGAATTCAGCGTAGCCCTAGCAACCATGGTGAATGCAGGACAGCCCTAGCAACCACGAGGAATTCAGGGCTGTCATAGCAACCATGAGGAATGCAGGGCATCCCTAGCAACCATGGGGCATGCAGGACAACCCTAGCAACCATAAGGAATGCAGGGCAGCCCTAGCAACCGTGAGGATTGCGGGGCTACCCTAGCAACCATGAGGAATCCAGGGCAGACCTAGCAACTATGAGGAATGCAGTGCAGCCCTAGCAACCGTGAGGAATGCAGGGCAGCCCTCGCAACCATGAGGAATGCAGCGTAGCCCTAGCAACCATGGTGAATGCAGGACAGCCCTAGCAACCACGAGGAATTCAGGCTATCATAGCAACCACGAGGAATGCAGGTCAGTCCTAGCAACCATGAGGAATTCAGGGTAGCCCTAGCAACCATGGTGAATGCAGGACAGCCCTAGCAACCACGAGGAATTCAGGGCTGTCATAGCAACCATGAGGAATGCAGGGCAGCCCTAGCACCCATGGGGCATGCAGGACAACCCTAGCAACCATAAGGAATTCAGGGCAGCCCTAGCAACCGTGAGAAATGCAGGGCTGCCCTAGCAACCATGAGGAATGCAGAGCAGCCCTAGCAACCATGAGGAATGCAGGGCTGCTCTAGCAACCATGGGGCATGCAGAACAGCGCTAGCCTCCGTGAGAAATGCAGGGCAGCCCTAGCAACCATGATTAATTCAGGGACGCCAGAGCAACCATGAGGAATGCAGGGCAGCCCTAGCAACCATGAGGAATGCAGGGCAGCCCTAGCAACCAAGAGGAATGCGGGTCCACCCTAGCACCCATGATGAATTTTGTGTAGCCCTAGCAACCATGGGGTATGCAGGTCAGCCCTAGCAAATGTGAGGAATGCAGGGCAGCCCTAGCAACCGTGAGGAATGCAGGGCTGCCCTAGAAACCACGAGGAACACAGGGCAGCCCTAGCAACCATGAGGAATGCAGGGCAGTCCTAGCAACCATGAGAAATGCAGGGCAGCCCTAGCAACCATGAGGAATGCAGGGCAGCCCTAGCAACCATGAGGAACACAGGGCAGCCCTAGCAACCATGAGGAATGCAGGGCAGTCCTAGCAACCATGAGAAATGCAGGGCAGCCCTAGCAACCATGAGTAATGCAGGACAGCCACGTGGAGGGGATTCTCCTCCCATCAGCACTTGTATAGCATGACAAAAAAGGAGTGAAAATACAACCCTGTGAGGTGCCTTTAAAGTCCACTGCACACTTTCCCCTTTTATAAATATAGCATTTGTTAGACTGTAGCACCACTTTTGAAGTTTAATCAACGTTTAAGAAAACTTTCTTGAATTAGAAAAGTGTCAGTCTTTAAAGAAATGCTTGCAATACCACTAGAGCTCATGTTTACCCCCACAATACGAGATTTTCGATTTTAGCAGCTTTTGCTGCCGGCAAGTAGGACATCTCCCCTCCAATACTTCCAGCCACTTCAGAATGATGGTGCTGGAAACTGGTTTTTCCATGCCGTCTCGATCACAAGCTCTGAATTAGCCCCTTAGAGTCTGGCATCAATGGACTACATGGCACTGTGCTGTCCATGGGTCATGAGAGCGGTCTTAGCTCCTCGGGTTCAGCTTGGCACAGCAGTTTGATGGGTCCAGCTCTATTGTTGGGGCTTTTGTGTTAAATTGTGTAGGGGGACAGCATGGACATCCCTTTTTTATGTGTGCAACTCACATCCATAAAATCGAGTTATATTCAATGTTCTCAATGTTTAAAATGAGCAGAACCAGTGAATTAACATATGTGGTATCGTTCAAACTGTTCATATGTCTGTATTTCATCAATCATTCTTCATGAAAATACATATTATATCCAAAAAGAAGCCGACATGTGTTTCGTGCCCGAGAGAGAGGTCCTTCTTCAGGACTCTGAAGGAGGATGTGCTGGAAATGAAGATATGTTATTTGCAGACCCGGTAATTAATGGCAGGCACTGGCGGTTCCAGCACCAGGAGCTCAGGGTCGCCACCAACTACTTTCGACTCTATCTTTGGGGGCAATTTGGGGGATATCCAGCAGATGGGATTCTGATCTATGGGGCAAGTCTTATTTTGGGTGTTCTTCTGCTTTGAGATGGGCAGTTTGTGTATTATCTTGTAGGTGATATCTTTCGCTCTTGTCGTTCGTGACTTCATCATGGGTTGGGAGGTTCGTGCAGTAATTCAATGTCATGCTTCACGATTGGTGGATTATTCTGCTGGCTTTGGGAAACCCTGACCTCGGAAAATGAAGCTACACCCGAGAAGAAATGCCATCACATTCCTTGTTGGCATATTCTATTCAGACCTCAACTGGGAGCAACAAAGTGACACTCCCGAGTTTTTTTTAACTTGTACACATTGTGTTTAGCCAAATGATTTGTTCTCAGCACTCTGTCAGGACAGGAACGACTCTGTCCCACTTTTGCTGCTATCACCACTTTACGCTTCTTTTTTACTTTTGCTACTCATTCAACTTCCCTCTCTGCATGCTTCCCCTTCTATCCCACCCCACCGCCCAGATTCAAACTTACATTTCTTGTGATCTCAGAACATGAATGTATTAGGTGTGTGTGTTTTTCTCTCTTATGCTTTTAATGACAACAACCAATTCTGTGTTTTTTTTGTTTTGTGTTGTTTTGTTTTGACTTATACTACCTGTACTAGTTGCATATCCTATATGTCTGGGGTGGAAACCTCCAATTAACAGCCATTTTCTACCTGCATGTATGCAACGCAAAACAGAATCATTTTGTACTTTTTCACATAAACTTTGTCTGTTTTTTGTTTCTGGTGTCCCATTCCGTTTGTCAATAGGACTAGATGTGACATCTAAGCATTTACTGCAATAATGTTGGGTTGGCAAGGGAAGGTCACGGAATAATATTAACCTATCCCTGCTCCTTAAGTAAAACCCATGGCACGGCAACACTCCTTACTCTATGATTTATATATTATTTCTGGAACTCGGGCCAGGCTATTTTCCACCTTTGGAAGAGTTCTCTTTAGTTGGCCTTTCTTGTTTTAGGACTTTGTTGCTTAGTGGTGCACAGTTGGTTGTGTTCGCGTTTGCTAGTGGCTTCTCACTTAACACATTTTTAAGGTGCTGTTACTTTTGGGGGGGATGATCGGCCTGGATCAGCCGGTCACTTCCAATCTTGTGGTTTAGGAATTTGTGCTGAGTTCGGAGCAGACCTCAGGGAACCCCCAGGACTATGTTCACAAGGGTGAGCCACAATGCATGCTGGGAAAGGCTCCACTCTGCAGAAGTAGGGTTGATGAATTGTGCGCGGGACAGCCTGCACTTAAATGTATTTGCTAACCTTCTGCACACAAACCTCTCTTTTATTCAATTAATGTAATGGTCTAAATAAACTCAACTTGCTGAGTTACCTTTGTTTTTTCCCCCCAAAAATGAATGCATCTGTATATTGTTTATATGTATGGGTGCTCTCTCCAAAAAAGTTTAGACGTGTTTCAGAGAAAGATCGCTCCACCCAGTGAGGTCACAGAGAAGCAGAGATGGACACAAGTCAGACCACCCTGTTCGGAGGGAGTTTTTCAACCAGCACCAAGAGACTAGAAAAGAGACTGGTCAGTGAGCGGGGACCCAAGTGGCAGAAGACGGAGAGACCTCCCAGGGATAATACCTTTGAGCATTGGTGAGATGCCGTCTCTGGGATTGCAAGGAAAGATCCTCCCCGTCCCCGCTGGAGGCCAGAATCTGAACCCCCATGTGAAATGCAAGGGAGGATTCCCTCGCTATCCCTTACTCAAGCTCCCAGTCGCAACACACGAGGCGGAGGCAGGGAGAGGTTTCAACACAAACCTTCACCTTTATTAACGAACTCTAAACGCCAACTGGATTCCCCTTCCCGCTGCCCCCCCTCCCCTTCCCGTGTCCCCATGTCCCTTCCCATGTGACAAGGGTTCCATGATGACACCACACCCCCCTGATACTAAACATGAAGTTCCACTCTAGTTCATCTCCTCAGTTAATCAGTGAGGTTTCTTCCGCACTCTTTGGGGTCGCTGATCCCCTTGATCCTCGCAGGTCTGTCGGGGCCCGGGGGTTGTGTCTGCACCTGGGTCTTCTCCGTCCCCTTTCTGTGGTTGGGACTGGTGAGGAATGATTTGTAACTGGTACAACTCCAGTCATCCGCCTAAAGTGGGAGGAGTTTCTAGTTGTGGTCTTCCTGTCCCCTTCAACTGTGATGAGGGACCCCTTCACTTGGACCACTGTCAGGGGTTCTTCTCCAAACGCAGCGGCTCTGAAATTGCTTGGCGATGACCACGTCTCCAGGTTCTAAGTCATTTTCTCTTCCTCTCCTCCTTTCGTCTGTGCCTCTCTTCATTTCCTCTTTTCTTCTGGAGTCTCATTCACGCATTTCCTGGTCCCCACTGAATCGTTCATTTTCCCGGGTTAGGTGTGGAATCCGGGTCCTTATGCTTCTCCCAAACATCACTTCCGAGGGGGGTTTTCCTGTGGTGCTATGGGCCGTATTCCTGTAGTCTTGCATCAACTGACACAGCATCTTTTCCACAGGTTCACCCGTTAGTCAAGCAATTTGTACTGTTCTCTTAATATTACTCATGAAGCGCTCTACTGCGCCGCCATTTGCCTGGGGCCACAGTGGTGGAATCCCAAGTATTCTGAGAATTTCTCAAAGTCCTGCCCTGTGAACGGGGGCCCATTGTCTGACTTTAGAATCATCGGTACATGGCGAACATGCGGTCAAGAGCGGGCATTGTGTGGAATGCTGAGATTGATGGCACAATTTGATTGTCTGGGAATCAAGAATATTCATCAACCACTACTAGTATGTGGTCGCCTCCATCTAGTGGTCCAAAGAAGTCCACAGCGACTTCTTCCCAGGCTTGGAGAGTCGGCATTCATGGTGGTTCTGGTCTCGTGTCGGGGTTTATGACTGCGCAGGTGTGGCAATGTTTCAAAAGATCCTCCACTTGAGTGTCTAGATGAGGAAACCAGAGTTTTTGTCTCAGCATTCTTTTTGCTGACACTATGCCACCGTGGCCCTTATACGCCAGTTCTAGGACCTTCCGTGTCAGGCTTCGGGGAGTTAGTAGTTTAGTGCCTTTGAGTAACAATCCTTCTTCGGATTGTGCCAGTTCATCTTTGACAGCCAGGAGGCAAGTGATGTCTTGCTTGACATCCTCCCTCATACTCTCCTTCAACTGTCAGATCTGTTTCCAGTGGTCGATCTCCAAACTGCTTAGGATGATCTGTAGTCCTTGAGCACTGTTTGTCTCTTGAGCTATTTGGTGATGGTCGAGACCCTTTGTAGTGTTTCCATGTATCCCGTACAGGATGTATTGATCCGCAATGGATGGGGATGTTAAGTCTTCCTTGCAGGGTTGTCGAGGAAGGAAGTCTGTGGGGTTGTGCTCTTTGCCTGGTCTGTGGGTTATGTTGAAGTGATAATCCTGTAGTCTCAAGGCCCATCTTGCAATGCGCGGTGGCATCTTTGCTTGGGGATTTCTGTAGATAAATAATAAAGGCTGGGGGTCTGTGACAATTGTAAATGGTTTGCCATATAGGCATAAGTGAAAATGTTCACAGGCCCACACCACAGCCAGTCCTTCCTTTTCTGCCTGGGAGTACGCTTTTTCCGTTTTGGATAGGCTCCTGCTGGCATAGGTAACAATGTGTTTTAACTGGTTGTCTCTCTCATCAAGTTGAGTCAGTATGGCCCGAGCGCTACTGGACTTGCATCCACTACGAGTTCAGTGGCCCTCCGTGTGTTGTACTAGGCCATGTCCTGGGTGTCAGATATGCTCTGCTTTATTAGTTGAAAGGCTTGTTAACACTTTTCCGTCCACTTGAACACCGTATTTTGCTTGGTGAGTGCTCTAAGCGGTTCACTGACAGATGCAAAGTCTTTTATACATCTTGTACGGTAGCTGGCTAATCCCAGGGATGACCGTAGGTCAGTCGTGGAGTTTGGTGTTCCGCATCTGTGAGGGCCCTAACCTTCTCTGGATGTGGCGTCATCCTTAAGAGGAAAATATGTGACCAAAAAAACAAAGTGTCTGTTCCCGGAACTCACATTTTTCTTTTTTTAGGGTGAGTCGGGCTTCTTTGAGAGCCATGCATACTCTCATAAGAGTATTGTCATGCTGGTGCTGGTCTTGGGTCTGTCCCAACACTAAAATGTCATCACTGTAGTTCAGACTGTTGGGTATATGTTTAATAAGGTTATGAATCTCAGACTGAAATATCTCTGCCGCCAACGAGACTCCAAAGCTGAGACGCGTATCTCTGTATAAACCTAGATGAGTGGCGAATGTGGTGATGTATCGTGGTGTCTTTTTAGGTTCCACTTGATGGGACCTTTGTTGAGGTCCAGCTTAGAGAAGAGTGTTGCTCCATTGAGGAGGTGAACCATGTTGGTGATGCTTGGGGCCTGATGACGTTCTCGTAAGATGGCTTCCTTAGGCCGCTGCATGTCCACCATATGCGGATATCTGCCGAGTCTTTCTTGGGTACAGGCACGATGGGGGACACCCATGGCGTGGGACCCTACACTGGTTCGATGATGTCTGTTTCTAATAGTTTTGTCAGTTCTTGCTTGCCTCTGGATGTTTATGGGGATTCCCCGATAATGTTGTGCCCGCAGGGTGACCTTGGTGTCAATGCGTAGTTCAATCTGACAGCCTTTCAGCCTCCCCAGCCCTCTCAAGAGTGTGGGAAATACTTGCTCAATATTAGCCGTGGGATCTAGGTATTTGTGCACCATAAGTCTGTATAGGACGTGGACAGGGTGTCCAGTCAAATGGTCGAAAATAAAGGATCGAATGACCATTTGATCGACAGTCAAATGGTCGGAAAAAAAAGGTTGAAATTTTTTATTTATTTATATTTTTTAGTTTGGGTTGGTAGAAAAATGTTTTTAGTAAAGAAAACAGTGGGTTCGGGGGGGAACGCCCCCATAAAAAATGTTTTAAAAATGACTATTTTTTTCGATCGTTTTAGTGTCGATCAAAAGGCATTCGATCCTTTTGTTTATGAGCATATGACCTACAACCTGTGGACAGAGGCGTTGATGAGGGGTTAAGGGGGCTAAAGCCCCTGGTCTTTTGGTTGTAGCCCCGGATAGAATCTTAGGAGCTACAACCAAAAGGCTGGCTAGCCTCCAGTCCTGACAGCTCCACCATTAGCGTATCCCTGGGTCTTTTCCAGACCTAGCAACACCCCTGGACGTGGATGAGGCACATTTCAATTGTGGCCTTGTAACTTAGGATACACACATTGTCTGTGGCGGATTCTAGGACATGCATGGGGATTTCTTTGGCTTTTCCCTTGTAGCTGCACATTGCTGTGAAAAGCCCCTTGCACGATAGAGGTGTCTTGGAGTCGTAGGGGAAAATCAGTGCTTTTGCGGGTCGTAGGCGTGGGGCGTGTGGTATTTTGTTATACACCTCCTCATTTATTACATTTACGGTGGCCCCGGTATCCATCAGGAATTCAGCAGCAGTTCCGTTTATTTGTATGACCAGGACTGGACTGTGCTCTTTTGCAATTGGGTTGCCTAACGCATAGAGGTAGCCTTTCTTTCATGGTTCTTCCCGAGGCTTTTCATTTCTTTTGGTGTTTCCCTTCGATGACACGCTAGACCCGCTGTCTGACTGGAAGTGCTCGACCAGGTATCTAACATATCTCCTGGGTCTTCTCCTTGGTCTGGATGTGGGGGTCAGCTGACTCTCCAGTCGCTTGAGGTCCTTTCTCTTCTTCTGTCTGGCTTTTCCTCTTTGTGCCAGCGTTGATGAGCTTGATATGTCTGGTTGGTCACTCGGGATGGACTCCGTGGTCGTTGTTCCTTGTCTTGTGACGGTGTACCCCTTCTTGCTTCTCCTCGCATTTTGCTGTGGTATATGTGACATACTGCTTTGTAGTGGTTTTGCCCTCTGTAGGCTACACACTGCTGACCCATGTCTGGGCATTGATCGTGAGGGTGTTCATAGCTGCACCTGTAGCAGAATGCCTCGGCGGTTGAGGCTCATTCTAGCTTGTTGACGCACTTGTGCTTGCCGTGAGTGATTTTTATGTCATTCAGCTCTTCCACCGGAGATGCCAGTACGGCAACTGAGCGAGCCAGTCGTAGGATTTCTTCCAGGTTCCATGGTTTCTGTAGCAATCGCTTTCTAAAGTCTACACTCTCACACCCTACTATTATTTGTGAGCACAATACCTCCTCATTGGGGTAATTGTTGAAGTCACGGTGCTTCATCTTCAGTCTCAAACGTATTACGAAAGCGTCTATGGTCTCACCTTTTGTTTGTTTGGTTGTATGGAAGATGTGTATGTGAGATAGTTTGTGAGTGTCGATTTTAGGGTCGCGTAGGTGTCCGTGGCACTTGCAGGAAGTTCGTCTACGATGTCGCTGACATTCGAGGCGATCCAGGAAGTCAATAGACTGTGTTTTTTTTCATCGTCCACCGGTCTGATGGCTTTTAGGCCTACCTCAAAGTCTCTTAGCCATAGTGTGCTGGAGTCCGCGAGGTTGAAGTTTGCTGGTAGCTGAGTCATGGGTATGTCATGCATGCTGGCGTGGAGTGCTCTGGCTGGTGTCAGTGGTACGGTTAGTGATTCATCCCCAACATTTTGTAGTCTGTGTGTTTTCAGACTATTGCTACATGCTGATTTGTTCTAGAAGAGTTTTTGTCTATGTGTGTTCCCTCACAAAACCGACCTTAATTGTTTTTCTTGTGCTTTCCTGTTTTGAGGGCCTGGCTTGTGCAGCGGCGTGATGGAGGTGGCGAGGTGCACGTGTGCCAGCAGTCTGACAGGCTCTGCACGTGCTTTTCTCTCTCAGTCTTTGGTGCGGGCACAGCGCCACGTGCGGTGCGGTGTCTATGCAGCCCTCTGGGGCAGTGTAGACACTGCAGTGCCTTGTGTTCCTCGTCCCGCGGTGCCTGCTGTGTGTAGGGGGTGTGTCTGACAGCTGTGGCAGGAACATTTTCTTATCCTTGTTCACCAGGGTTCCGATGCCCTTGACGGGAGCCTTGCTCGACCGCCTGGATTAGCTGCTTTGAGGGTGGGGGCGCACTGTCCGCCATCGGGGGGCTGTCACAAGCTCTTACCCGCTCTTGCCTCGCGCCGTCGCTGGGGCGTCTTCCCGCCTGAAGGCTGGGTGCAGTGCACCACTGCTCGAGGGCCCTCCCTCATCGTTAGCCACGAGCGCGGAGTGCACAAGCGTATAGGTCCGAAATACGCCTCGTTGCTGATGTGAAATGCAAGGGTGCATTCCCTGGCTATCTCTTACAGGCCTCAAGCATGCCCAGTCGCAACACAGTAGTGGTAGGAGGGCAGAGTAGTGGTGGGAGGGCAGAGGAGGAGGGAGGAGCAGTGGTAGGAGGGCAGAGTAGGCAAGCAGAGTAGTGGTAGGAGGGCGGAGTAGGCAAGCAGAGTAGTGGTAGGAGGGCGGACTAGGAGGGAGGAGGAGTGGTAGGAGGCCAGAGTAGGAGGGAGGAGGAGTGGTAGGAGGGCAGAGTAGTGGTAGGAGGGTGAGTAGGAGCGTGGATTAGTGGTAGGAAGGAAGAGAAGGAGGGGAGAGTGCTGGTAGGAGAGCTGAGTATTGGTAGGAGGGTGGAGTAGTGGTAGGAGGGCAGAGTAGAGGTAAGAGGGCAGAGTAGGAGGGCAGAGTAGTGGTAGGAGGGTGAGTAGGAGGGTGGAGTAGTGGTAGGAGGGCAGAGTAGGAGGGCAGAGTAGTGGTTGGAGGGTGAGTAGGAGGGCAAAGTAGTAGTAGGAGGGCAGAGTAGTGGTAGGAGGGTGAGTAGGAGTGTGGAGTAGTGGTAGGAGGGCAGAGCAGGAGGGAGGAGCAGTGGTAGGAGGGCAGAGTAGGCAAGCAGAGTAGTGGTAGGAGGGCGGACTAGGAGGGAGGAGGAGTGGTAGGAGGCCAGAGCAGCAGGGAGGAGCAGTGGTAGGACGGCAGAGTAGGCAAGCAGAGTAGTGGTAGGAGGGCAGAGTAAGAGGAAGGAGTAGTGGTATGAGGGCAGAGTAGGGGGGAGGAGGAGTGGTATGAGGGCAGAGTAGGAGGGAGGAGGAGTGGTAGGAGGGCAGAGTAGTGGTAGGAGGGTGAGTAGGAGTGTGGAGTAGTCGTAGGAGGGCAGAGTAGGAGGGTGGAGTAGTGGTAGGAGGGCAAACTAGTAGTAGGAGGGCAGAGTAGTGGTAGGAGAGTGAGTCGAGGTTGGAACAGGTAATATTAGGATAGAGGAGGCAGAAATAGTGGCAAGAAGAGGTAGTGGACTGGAAGGGGTGAAGCAGTGACAACCAAGGGTGGAGGTGAGACCAAGGTTACATGGAACATGGAATGGGAAGAGGACTGGCGGGAGGAGAAGGAGGAGGGGTGGGTTGTGAGAGTAGGGAGGGAAAGCTGTGTGCAGGCATGACTGAAACAGCTTGAGGACGACAAAGTAAGTGCAAGGCACGACTCCTACTCACATTAGAACAGTAATCCCTGGAACGGGTAGGGTGCAGGGTCATCTAGTTAGTGCCAGAGGGAGTTCAGAGAGCCATTATGTATGGAGACCATGCCGAGACTAGGCTAGAAATCAGACAGTAGGTGTTACCAAAGATTGAGTTAGGGAGGGATTCAGGCAAGGTGAGCGAGTGAGGGTGACAGGGGTTGGAGGCATTTGGCGGCCCACACAAGAAATAACAATTCTTGGACTAGGCTAAGCTCTCAGAGAATAATGTATTCTGTGCCATGTATACCTGCCACACAAAGCCCATCATGGCTGTGCCCCATTATGCCTGGTGACCAAAACCCATTGTGGCAGTGCCCCATTATGCCTGGTGAACAAAGCCCATCATTGCAGTGCCCCATTATGCCTGGTGAACAAAACCCATCGTGACAGTGCCCCATTATGCCTGGTGAACAAAACCCATCGTGGCAGTGCCCTATTATGCCTGCCACAGAAAGGCTAACATGGCCGTGCCCCATTATGCTTGTCACACAAAGCCCATCGTGGCAATGCCCCGTTATGCCTGGTGAACAAAGCCCATCATGGCTGAGCCCCATTAAGCCTGGTGGACAAAGCCCATCATGGCAGTGCCCCATTATGCCTGGTGAACAAAGCCCAGCATGGCAGTGCCCCATTATGCCTGGCAGACAAAGCCCATTGTGGCAGTGCCCCATTATGCCTGTTGGTCAAAGCCCAGCCTGGCAGTGCCTCATTATGCCTGGCACACAAAGCCCATTGTGGCAGTGCCCCATTATGCCTGTTGGTTGGCCCAGCATGGCAGTGCCTCATTATGCCTGGTGAACAAAGCCCAGCATGGCAGTGCCCCATTATGCCTTGCACACAAAGCCCAGCATGGCCGTACCCCATTATGCCTGGTGAACAAAGCCCATCATGGCCATGCCCCATTATGCCTGGTGGACAAAGCCCATCGTGGCAGTGCCCCATTATGCCTGTTGGTTGGCCCAGCATGGCAGTGCCGCATTATGCCTGGTGAACAAAGCCCAGCATGGCAGTGCCCCATTATGCCTTGCACACAAAGCCCAGCATGGCCGTACCCCATTATGCCTGGTGAACAAAGCCCATCATGGCCATGCCCCATTATGCCTGGTGGACAAAGCCCATCGTGGCAGTGCCCCATTATGCCTGGTGAACAAAGCCCATCATTGCAGTGCCCCATTATGCCTGGTGAACAAAGCCCGTCATGGCCGTGCCCCATTGTGCCTGGCATACAAAGCCCATCATGACAGTGCCCCATTATGCCTGGTGGCCAAAGCCCAGCATTGCAGTGCTCCATTAAGCCTGGTGGACAAAGCCCATCGTGGCCGTGCCCCATTATGCCTGGTGGCCAAAGCCCAGCATGGCAGTGCCCCATTATGCCTGGTGAACAAAGCCCAGCATGGCAGTGCCCCATTATGCCTGGCACACAAAGCCCAGCATGGCCGTACCCCATTATGCCTGGTGAACAAAGCCCATCATGGCCATGCCCCATTATCCCTGGTGGACAAAGCCCATCTTGGCAGTGCCCCATTATGCCTGGTGAACAAAGCCCATCATTGCAGTGCCCCATTATGCCTGGTGAACAAAGCCTGTCATGGCCGTGCCCCATTGTGCCTGGCATACAAAGCCCATCATGACAGTGCCCCATTATGCCTGGTGGCCAAAGCCCAGCATTGCAGTGCCCCATTATGCCTGGTGAACAAAGCCCAGCATTGCAGTGCCCCATTATGCCGGTGGACAAAGCCCATTGTGGCCGTGCCCCATTATGCCTGGTGGCCAAAGCCCAGCATTGCAGTGCCCCATTATGCCTGGCACACAAAGCCCAGCATGGCCGTACCCCATTATGCCTGGTGAACAAAGCCCATCATGGCCATGCCCCATTATGCCTGGTGGACAAAGCCCATCGTGGCAGTGCCCCATTATGCCTGGTGAACAAAGCCCATCATTGCAGTGCCCCATTATGCCTGGTGAACAAAACCCATCGTGGCAGTGCCCCATTATGCCTGCCACAGAAAGGCTAACATGGCCGTGCCCCATTATGCTTGTCACACAAAGCCCGTCGTGGCAGTGCCCCGTTATGCCTGGTGAACAAAGCCCATCATGGCTGAGCCCCATTAAGCCTGGTGGACAAAGCCCATCATGGCAGTGCCCCATTAAGCCTGGTGTACAAAGCCCATCATGGCAGTGCCCCATTATGCCTGGTGAACAAAGCCCAGCATGGCAGTGCCCCATTATGCCTGGCACACAAAGCCCATTGTGGCAGTGCCCCATTATGCCTGTTGGCCAAGGCCCAGCATGGCAGTGCCTCATTATGCCTGGTGAACAAAGCCCAGCATGGCAGTGCCCCATTATGCCTGGCACACAAAGCCCAGCATGGCCGTACCCCATTATGCCTGGTGAACAAAGCCCATCATGGCCATGCCCCATTATGCCTGGTGGACAAAGCCCATCGTGGCAGTGCCCCATTATGCCTGGTGAACAAAGCCCATCATTGCAGTGCCCCATTATGCCTGGTGAACAAAGCCCGTCATGGCCGTGCCCCATTGTGCCTGGCATACAAAGCCCATCATGACAGTGCCCCATTATGCCTGGTGGCCAAAGCCCAGCATTGCAGTGCCCCATTATGTCTGGTGGACAAAGCCCATCGTGGCCGTGCCCCATTATGCCTGGTGGCCAAAGCCCAGCATGGCAGTGCCCCATTATGCCTGGTGAACAAAGCCCAGCATGACAGTGCCCCATTATGCCTGGCACACAAAGCCCAGCATGGCCGTACCCCATTATGCCTGGTGAACAAAGCCCATCATGGCCATGCCCCATTATGCCTGGTGGACAAAGCCCATCTTGGCAGTGCCCCATTATGCCTGGTGAACAAAGCCCATCATTGCAGTGCCCCATTATGCCTGGTGAACAAAGCCCGTCATGGCCGTGCCCCATTGTGCCTGGCATACAAAGCCCATCATGACAGTGCCCCATTATGCCTGGTGGCCAAAGCCCAGCATTGCAGTGCCCCATTATGCCTGGTGAACAAAGCCCAGCATTGCAGTGCCCCATTATGCCTGGTGGACAAAGCCCATCGTGGCCGTGCCCCATTATGCCTGGTGGCCAAAGCCCAGCATTGCAGTGCCCCATTATGCCTGGTGAACAAAGCCCATCGTGGCCGTGCCCCATTATGCCTGATGGACAAATCCCATCGTGTCAGTGCCCCATTATGCCTGGTGAACAAAACCCATTGTGGCAGTGCCCCATTATGCCTGCCACAGAAAGCCTAACATGGCAGTGCCCCATTATGCCTGCTACAGGAAGCCTAACGCTCGCTATATAAGCATGGTGTGGAAATCTCCGACCTAACTAATGAACTCAAGCCTGACTTTTTCGGTATAACTGAAACCTGGCTCAACCCTGACCTTCCCACCCAAGCCACACTCTCCACGCCCGACGACTACACTCTTTTTAGAGCAGATCGTCTGCAGGGTAAAGGTGGCGGAGTGGCCTTGTTATGTAAATCAAATCTTGAATGTTATGAAATTCCTCATACCTCTCCAGAAGGCTGTGAGAGTTTATGGGTAAAAATAAAAACCTCTCCACATACCACCTTAAACACACTCACGATCTATCGCCCACCCAAAGTCATGCCCCTATTTGAAGAGCAGCTCAGTGACCTACTGGCTCAGATCTGTACCTCTAAAGGCCCAGTTATCATCATGGGTGATTTTAACTATTGGGCCAACGACCAACAGGATAAAACAGGCACCAATCTGATGGATACCATCACCCCCTTTGGCCTTACCCAGTGGATGAAATCCCCCACGCAAAGTAAGGGACATACCTTAGACTGGCTTCTGTCTCAAAATGCCAATATCTCTGACATCTCGGCCACACCATGTATTTGGTCTGACCACTTTCTTATTCAAGCCAAGATTTCACTACCATCCCTTCCTCCTAAACTTAATGCCAACCCACGCATACAGAAAATGTCTCGCAACCTTAAAAATCTTACAGCTCCAAATTTTGCCGCACTGCTGTCTTTCAAACTTCAACCCCTTGACAACTTTGTTGACTCCTCGAAACTTATCAATCATCTGTCTACCAACATCAAAGAAACAGTTAACGACCTTGCCCCATTGAAAATGAAGGCAATACAGACTGAAACCACAAAGAACACCTGGTTCACTAATGAAATTCTTGTGGCCAGACAAGAAAAACGAGCCCTCGAAAGAGTCTGGAGGAAAGACCCCAACGATAACACTCTAACCAACTACAAAAAATCCATCCTCAATTATAAAAAACTCATCACAGAAGCTAAGGCCACACATTATAACGCAAGGAGAGTGAATGCTCAATCCAACCCTGGGGAGCTTTTCAAAATCTTAGCGGAGTTCCAAAGTCAGCCCCCAACCATTAATAATATCATTAAGGACAATAAATGGTGTCAGGGCATCCATGATGCCTTTCTACTCAAGATTGATTCTCACAAAGAAAAAATAAATAAATCTCTAGGCAATGTAACATCCCCGCAAATCCCCATAGACACCGTTCTGCCCAATACCTGTGAAAACAACATCCCTCAATTCTCCTTCACACACTACTCCGAGGATGAAGTACTCAAAATCATAAAGGACCTTAAAGACACGTCCTGTCCTGCTGACGACTGCCACATAAGCACTCTTAAGGAGTCCTTAGAAACTCTGGTTCCATGGATTACCAAACTGGTCAATCTCTCTTTTGATGAGGGCCTGGTACCGGAACTGCTAACATCAGCGTGGATCACACCTTTATTGAAAAAGGAAAATGTTGATCCAGCGAACGACGACAATTGCAGGCCCATTACCAATGTGCCATATGTTCTCAAGATAATTGACAAACTTGCCTATTTACAGTTACAAGCCCATGTCGAAAAATATAACATCTTGGGTATCCGTCAGTCGGGCTATAGGGCTCGTCACGGGACTGAAACAGCAATGCTAGATCTTAAATCTACCTTAGCTAGCATAGCTGATAACAATCAAGCTGCTTTGCTCATGTTATTAGACCTCTCCGCAGCCGTCGACCTAGTTGATCACAGCTTACTGGTGTCAAGGCTCGAAGAGGTCGCCAACTGCTCCTTAATTGCATCCAGACGGATTGCTTCCTTTCTGGGTCCCAGAATGGTGAGGGTCTGTGTTGGCGATAATCAATCTTCTCCAATATCTCAGACATGCAGAGTTCCTCAGGGCTCCTGCCTATCGCCTCTGCTTTTCAATCTTTATATTCGTCCCCTTCTTGACCTCTTAAACAAATTAGGAGTGCAATACATGAACTACGCTGATGACACTCAGGTGGCCATACAGCTAAGTGGCGCCTATAGCAGAGATACAGTAACCATCAATAAAATATACAAAGCCATACAAGACTGGATGGCCTGCAATTCTCTTGCCCTGAACGACAAAAAAACTGAACTCCTCATCGTGGCATCTAAAAACACCCGGGCGAAACTCGACTCCAACTATGCTAGTTTCCATATTGCCGACAATACCATTCTCGTCCAAAAGAAAGTCAAGACCCTAGGCGTCGTTCTTGACGAAGAACTTTCTATGAAGTCCCATGTCTCCAGCATTAAATCTAGCTGCGGTCTTATAAATAAAAGAATAGGCTATATTCGACCATTCATCTCGGAAGAAAACTGTGCTCTTCTGTCCACTGCACTGATCAATTCTAGATTGGATTATTGCAACAGCCTCCTAGCGGGCACCACAGCCTCCAATATCCAATCATTACAAGTGGCTCAGAATAATGCTGTTCGTAACATCTTCAATCAGTCCCGTCGTACACACATTTCCATCTTTAGGAAAAAACTTCATTGGCTTCCCGTTAAACATCGGATAACGCACAAGATATTGACCACGACCCACAAATGCCTCAGCCTTGTAGCCCCACTTATTTGTCAGCCCGCATTAGTATTAAATCTAACGCGAGGAACCTTCGTTCATCCTCTGCCACTATTCTCAAGCATCCAAAACACAGGACAGCCAAATTTGGATGTACCACTCTTGACGCTCAAGGTCCCCTTCTATGGAACAAACTCCCAGCCCAGATGCGGCAGATCCAGGACTACACTGCATTCAAACGTGCTGTAAAAACACACTACTTCAATCTGGAATAACTCTTTGACACCTCTTTCTTCTTTGTCATGTGTGTTTGTTTGTTTGTTTGTTCAGTTTTATGTGCACCCTGAGGCCTACGGGGATGTTGGCGCATTACAAGAATTAAAATAAATAAATAAATAAATAAATAAATAACATGGCCATGACCCATTATGCCTATCACACAAAGCCCGTCGTGGCAGTGCCCCATTATGGCTGGTGGACAAAGCCCAGCATGGCAATGCCCCATTATTCCTGGTGGACAAAGCCCATCATGGTCGTGCCCCATTAGGCGTGGCACACAAAGCCCATTGTGGCAGTGCCCCATTATGCCTGTCGGACAAAGCCCATCATGGCAGTGCCCCATTATGCCTGGTGAACAAAGCCCAGCATGGCAGTGCCTCATTATGCCTGGTGAACAAAGTCCAGCATCGCAGAGCACCTTTATGCCTGGCACACAAAGCCCAGCATGGCAGTGCCCCATTATGCCTAGTGGACAAAGCCCAGCATGGCAATGCCCCATTATTCCTGGTGGACAAAGCCCATCATGGTCGAGCCCCATTAGGCCTGGCACACAAAGCCCATCGTGGCAGTGCCTCATTATGCCTGGTGAACAAAGTCCAGCATCGCAGGGCACCTTTATGCCTGGTACACAAAGCCCAGCATGGCAGTGCCCCATTATGCCTGGTGGACAAAGCCCATCATGGCAATGCCCCATTATGCCTAGTGGACAAAGCCCAGCATGGCAGTGCCCCATTATGCCTGGTGAACAAAGCCCATCATGGCCGTGCCCCATTATGCCTGGCACACAAAGCCCAGCATGGCCGTACCCCATTATGCCTGGTGAACAAAGCCCATCATGGCTGAGCCCCATTATGCCTGGTGGACAAAGCCCAGCATGGCAGTGCCCCATAATGCCTGGTGGACAAAGCCCATTGTGGCAGTGCCCCATTATGCCTGGTGAACAAAGCCCATCATGGCCGTGCCCCATTATGCCTGGCACACAAAGCCCAGCATGGCCGTACCCCATTATGCCTGGTGGACAAAGCCCATTGTGGCAGTGCCCCATTATGCCTGGTGGACAAAGCCCATCGTGGCCGTGACCCATTATGCCTGGTGGCCAAAGCCCAGCATGGCAGTGCCTCATTATGCCTGGTGAACAAAGCCCAGCATGGCAGTGCCCCATTATGCCTGGCACACAAAGCCCAGCATGGCCGTACCCCATTATGCCTGGTGGACAAAGCCCATTGTGGCAGTGCCCCATTATGCCTGGTGGACAAAGCCCATCGTGGCCGTGACCCATTATGCCTGGTGGCCAAAGCCCAGCATGGCAGTACCCCATTATGCCTGGTGAACAAAGCCCATCATGGCCGTGCCCCATTATGCCTGGCACACAAATCCCAGCATGGCCGTACCCCATTATGCCTGGTGGACAAAGCCCATCATGGCAATGCCCCATTTTTGCTGGTGGACAAAGCCCATCATGGCAGTGCCCCATTATTCCTGGTGGACAAAGCCCATCATGGCCCTGCCCCATTATGCCTGGTGGACAAAGCCCAGCATGGCAGTACCCCATTATGCCTGGTGAACAAAGCCCATCATGGCCGTGCCCCATTATGCCTGGCACACAAATCCCAGCATGGCCGTACCCCATTATGCCTGGTGAACAAAGTCCATCATGGCCATGCCCCATTATTCCTGGTGGACAAAGCCCAGCATGGCAGTGCCCCATTAAGCCTGGTGAACAAAGCCCGTCATGGCCGTGTCCCTTTATGCCTCGCACACAAAGCCCAGCATGGCAGTGCCCCATTATGCCTGGTGAACAAAGCCCATCATGGCCGTGCCCCATTATGCCTGGCACACAAAGCCCAGCATGGCCGTACCCCATTATGCCTGGTGAACAAAGCCCATCATGGCCATGCCCCATTATGCCTGGTGGACAAAGCCCAGCATGGCAGTACCCCATTATGCCTGGTGAACAAAGCCCATCATGGCCGTGCCCCATTATGCCTGGCACACAAATCCCAGCATGGCCGTACCCCATTATGCCTGGTGAACAAAGTCCATCATGGCCATGCCCCATTATTCCTGGTGGACAAAGCCCAGCATGGCAGTGCCCCATTAAGCCTGGTGAACAAAGCCCGTCATGGCCGTGTCCCTTTATACCTCGCACACAAAGCCCATCATGGCAGTGCCCCATTATGCCTGGTGAACAAAGCCCATCATGGCCGTGCCCCATTATGCCTGGCACACAAAGCCCAGCATGGCCGTACCCCATTATGCCTGGTGAACAAAGCCCATCATGGCTGAGCCCCATTATGCCTGGTGGACAAAGCCCAGCATGGCAGTGCCGCATAATGCCTGGTGGACAAAGCCCATTGTGGCAGTGCCCCATTATGCCTGGTGAACAAAGCCCAGCAAGGCAGTGCCCCATTATGCCTGGTGGACAAAGCCCATCGTGGCCGTGACCCATTATGCCTGGTGGCCAAAGCCCAGCATGGCAGTGCCTCATTATGCCTGGTGAACAAAGCCCAGCATGGCAGTGCCCCATTATGCCTGGTGAACCAAACCCATTGTGGCAGTGCCCCATTATGCCTGGCACAGAAAGCCTAACATGGCAGTGCCCCATTATGCCTGGTGAACAAAGCCCATCATGGCCATGCCCCATTATGCCTGGTGGACAAAGCCCAGCATGGCAGTACCCCATTATGCCTGGTGAACAAAGCCCATCATGGCCGTGCCCCATTATGCCTGGTGGACAAAGCCCATCATGGCCCTGCCCCATTATGCCTGGTGGACAAAGCCCAGCATGGCAGTACCCCATTATGCCTGGTGAACAAAGCCCATCATGGCCGTGCCCCATTATGCCTGGCACACAAATCCCAGCATGGCCGTACCCCATTATGCCTGGTGAACAAAGTCCATCATGGCCATGCCCCATTATTCCTGGTGGACAAAGCCCAGCATGGCAGTGCCCCATTAAGCCTGGTGAACAAAGCCCGTCATGGCCGTGTCCCTTTATGCCTCGCACACAAAGCCCAGCATGGCAGTGCCCCATTATGCCTGGTGAACAAAGCCCATCATGGCCGTGCCCCATTATGCCTGGCACACAAAGCCCAGCATGGCCGTACCCCATTATGCCTGGTGAACAAAGCCCATCATGGCCATGCCCCATTATGCCTGGTGGACAAAGCCCAGCATGGCAGTACCCCATTATGCCTGGTGAACAAAGCCCATCATGGCCGTGCCCCATTATGCCTGGCACACAAATCCCAGCATGGCCGTACCCCATTATGCCTGGTGAACAAAGTCCATCATGGCCATGCCCCATTATTCCTGGTGGACAAAGCCCAGCATGGCAGTGCCCCATTAAGCCTGGTGAACAAAGCCCGTCATGGCCGTGTCCCTTTATACCTCGCACACAAAGCCCATCATGGCAGTGCCCCATTATGCCTGGTGAACAAAGCCCATCATGGCCGTGCCCCATTATGCCTGGCACACAAAGCCCAGCATGGCCGTACCCCATTATGCCTGGTGAACAAAGCCCATCATGGCTGAGCCCCATTATGCCTGGTGGACAAAGCCCAGCATGGCAGTGCCGCATAATGCCTGGTGGACAAAGCCCATTGTGGCAGTGCCCCATTATGCCTGGTGAACAAAGCCCAGCAAGGCAGTGCCCCATTATGCCTGGTGGACAAAGCCCATCGTGGCCGTGACCCATTATGCCTGGTGGCCAAAGCCCAGCATGGCAGTGCCTCATTATGCCTGGTGAACAAAGCCCAGCATGGCAGTGCCCCATTATGCCTGGTGAACCAAACCCATTGTGGCAGTGCCCCATTATGCCTGGCACAGAAAGCCTAACATGGCAGTGCCCCATTATGCCTGGTGAACAAAGCCCATCATGGCCATGCCCCATTATGCCTGGTGGACAAAGCCCAGCATGGCAGTACCCCATTATGCCTGGTGAACAAAGCCCATCATGGCCGTGCCCCATTATGCCTGGCACACAAATCCCAGCATGGCCGTACCCCATTATGCCTGGTGGACAAAGCCCATCATGGCAATGCCCCATTTTGCCTGGCACACAAAGCCCAGCATGGCAGTGCCCCATTAAGCCTGGTGGACAAAGCCCATCATGGCAATGCCCCATTATGCCTAGTGGACAAAGCCCATCATGGCAGTGCCCCATTATGCCTGGTGGACAAAGCCCATTGTGTCAGTGCCCCATTATGCCTGGTGAACAAAGCCCATCGTGGCTTTGCCCCATTATGCCTGGTGAACAAAGCCCATTGTAGCTTTGCCCCATTATGCCTGGTGGACAAAGCCCATCATGGCCCTGCCCCATTTTGCCTGGCACACAAAGCCCAGCATGGCAGTGCCCCATTATGCCTGGTGGACAAAACTCATTCTGGCAGTGCCTCATTATGCCTGGTGAACAAAGCCCAGCATGGCAGTGCCCCATTTTGCCTGGTGGACAAAGCCCAGCATGGCAGTGCCCCATTATTGCTGGTGGACAAAGCCCATCGTGGCAGTGCCCCATTATTCCTGGTGGACAAAGCCCATCGTGGCAGTGCCCCATTAAGCCTGGTGGACAAAGCCCAGCATGGCAGTGCCCCATTATGCCTGGTGAAAAAAGCCCATCATGGCAGTGCCCCATTATTCCTGGTGGACAAAGCTCATCATGTCCCTGCCCCATTATGCCTGGCACACAAAGCCCAGCATGGCAGTGCCCCATTATGCCTGGTGGACAAAGCCCATCATGGCAATGCCCCATTATGCCTAGTGGACAAAGCCCATCATGGCAGTGCCCCATTATACCTGGTGAACAAAGCCCATCATGGCCGTGCCCCATTATGCCTGGTGGTCAAAGCCCAGCATGGCAGTGCCTCATTATGCCTGGTGGACAAAGCCCATCGTGGCAGTGCCCCATTATGCCTGGTGGACAAAGCCCAGCATGGCAGTGCCCCATTATGCCTGGTGGACAAAGCCCAGCATGGCAGTGCCCCATTAAGCCTGGTGAACAAAGCCCATCATGGCCGTGCCCCATTATGCCTGGTGGACAAAGCCCATCATTTCATTGCCCCATTAAGCCTGTTGAACAAAGCGCATCATGGGCGTGCCCCAATATGCCTGGTGGACAAAGCCCATCGTGGCAGTGCCCCATTATGCCTGGTGGACAAAGCCCAGCATGGCAGTGCCCCATTATGCCTGGTGAACAAAGCCCATCATGGCCGTGCCCCATTATGCCTGGTGGACAAAGCCCATCATTTCATTGCCCCATTAAGCCTGTTGAACAAAGCGCATCATGGGCGTGCCCCAATATGCCTGGTGGACAAAGCCCAGCATGGCAGTGCCCCATTAAGCCTGGTGGACAAAGCCCAGCATGGCTGAGCCCCATTATGCCTGGTGGAGAAAGCCCAGCATGGCAATGCCCCATTATGCCTAGTGGACAAAGCCCATTGTGGCAGTGCCCCATTATGCCTGGTGGACAAAGCCCAGCATGGCAGTGCCTCATAATGCCTGGTGAACAAAGCCCGTCATGGCCGTGTCCCTTTATGCCTCGCACACAAAGCCCATCATGGCAGTACCCCATTATGCCTAAGACACAAAGCCCATCATGGCAGTGCCCCATTATGCCTGGTGAACAAAGCCCATCATGGCTGAGCCCCATTATGCCTGGTGGACAAAGCCCAGCATGTCAGTGCCCCATTATGCCTGGTGGACAAAGCCCCTTGTGGCAGTGCCCCATTATGCCTGGTGGACAAAGCCCAGCATGGCAGTGCCTCATTGTGCCTGGTGAACAAAGCCCATTGTGGCAGTGCCCCATTATGCCTGGTGGACAAAGCCCAGCATGGCAGTGCCCCATTATGCCTGGTGAACAAAGCCCATCATGGCAGTGCCCCATTATGCCTGGTGAACAAAGCCCATCATGGCTGAGCCCCATTATGCCTGGTGGAGAAAGCCCAGCATGGCAATGCCCCATTATGCCTAGTGGACAAAGCCCATTGTGGCAGTGCCCCATTATGCCTGGTGGACAAAGCCCAGCATGGCAGTGCCTCATAATGCCTGGTGAACAAAGCCCTTCATGGCCGTGCCCCATTGTGCCTGGCATACAAAGCCCATTATGACAGTGCCCCATTATGCCTGGTGGCCAAAGCCCAGCACTGCAGTTCCTCATAATGCCTGGTGAACAAAGCCCATCGTGGCCGTGCCCCATTGTTACGCAGAAACCTGTGCAGTTCCCTCTGGGACCACTGCAAAAGATTTAGGACTACAGGTGTTTGGCACTAAACCCACTTGGTAGCAGTCTGCACCACACAGATTCACTTGGTAGCTGTGGCTGAGCAGTCAGACTTCCCTCAAGAAGAGTTAGGCAGTATACAGAGTATTCACAATAGGTCAAGAGCACACAATAGAACAAGTAAACACTGACCAGGGCTTGGTGCAAAAGAGATATAATTATTTATTTAAAATCACATCTAGAAAAACACACAGGCACTAATAGTAAGCAATTCAAAAACACGGTCACTAAAAGATATACACTCCCTTAAAAGAATATTAGACAAGTCTTAAGTAAAGCCCACTTATTTTCAGACAGCGGTGAGCGCTTAACGTAGATGGCACTCTAATAGTTCATTTTAAAAAGGGAGAGAAATGCAGAGAACAAATTGAAACAGATCCCAACACTTTTTCAAGAACACAACAAGGGAGGAAGGCAAAGTAAAACCGTGAAGTTAGACTTCAAGAGGCCGGATCCACTATCAGAGGATCCAAACGAAATGTGTCCAAGGTCACACGGTTGCAGTGCACAAAGGTCTTGTAAAGGTTCAAAAAGGAGTTGGACAACAGAAAGGGACCAGTTAGAGGGTCAAGGCGGCCAGCCCAGTCCAGAAGGTTAAGGAGTTATTATTACCTTGTAGCAATCTTCAGAAAGGGAGGCCTGGCGGACACGGTACCTTAAAGTGGTGAGAACGCTCCAGCGGGGGCAGTTGTTCCTGGCAGCGGGTGCAAGTCGGTGCTTCGTCCGGGGGAAGAGAGGATCTCGTCGTGGAGGAAGACAGGAGTCCGTTTCACTGCCAGGGAAGAACCCAGCCGCGGAGTTTCTCAGGTACAAGGAGTGGTCCGGTGATTCGCGGTTCAGTGGTGAGGGGCTATCCGGCTGCCGGGGTGCTTGGCACGGGCAGTTCGACCACAAACCGGGCTGGGGTGCGAAGAAAGAAAGGAAACTGGTTGTGCCCACCAGTCAGGGGAAGAAGCCTCTCCAGCCGGGAGATCTTCTCTGTCGTCGGGAAGTGGTGAGTCGGTTCTGCAGGGCTTCACCGGTGGTGTCGTCGTGGTAGGTCGGCTCAGCTTCTCCCTCGTCGGATTCTCAGGTCCTGTGGCGACTTCTGAAGTTCCAATCCCAAAAGCCCTGCTTTTATGCAGCACACCCCCATTCACTCAGCCTAGCTGTCAATCAAACATGCTAAGTGGTGAGCCGGCCGGCTCACCACTTGGGCCAATCACACAAGAGTGCGACTTGAGTTACCAAGGTAACTCAGTCCAGGGTGCCTAATCCCCCTCCCACACGCCCTGTGGTACCCAGACAGAGTGGCACCACTTTTGGAGGCTTCTGTGGAGAAGCCCACCAAAAAGTGGAACAAAGGGCTCGACTTGGGTTGGAGTCACAGAAGAGAACACAAACGCCATTTTAGAATCGAGTCCTGGCAAAAAATACCAACCGGCGAATTAATATTAAATAAATAAACCGGCGGTATGTTCGTGGCTATGAGAATTAAATAATTAAAGTTGGTAGCCTCGAACAATGGGAAAATCCCATAGAGATATATTTGCGGTCGAATATAAAAAGTAGTATCCACTGCCACCAGCCAAAACTCGATCAGGGGGTCGGGGACGTGCCCCCTCGACTAACAGACCCCGGGGCAATCGAATTGCCCCGACCAGTATGTCCACAATATGATGGTTTGTACTGGTTTCCGTTAATAATGTGGGACTAGTAAAGCCAATACTGACTTACCATGCACTGGGAGACAATAGTCAGTCCCAGGGTATGGAGTCTACGGTGGGGTGTCACTATGACACCCCTGTGTCACTGCACGGAGGGTGCTGTGTAACACACATAGTAAAAACACATTAGACCCTATGGAGTAAAGGACCCCATAGCCCTTAAAACTCATTACCAGTCAAAGGAACACCAAAATCATGTCCAAGAGTGGGAGAAAAAGAGTCTCACTCTTGGCAGGAGGAAAAAACAAACTCCAGAAATCCAGCAAAGCTGCTGGGGGACTCACTAGGTTAGGAAATTCAGCCTAAACAGAGAATTCTCCCTAACACCCATTATGTCTGGTGGCCAAAGCCCAGCATGGCAGTGCCCCATTATGCCTGGTGGACAAAGCCCATCGTGTCAGTGCCCCATTATGCCTGGTGAACAAAGCCCATCGTGGCTTTGCCCCATTATGCCTGGTGAACAAAGCCCATTGTAGCTTTGCCCCATTATGCCTGGTGAACAAAGCCCATCATGGCCGTGCCCCATTTTGCCTGGTGAACAAAGCCCATCATGGTTTTGCCCCATTATGCCTGGTGGACAAAGCCCATCATGGCAGTGCCCCATTATGCCTAGTGGACAAAGCCCAGCATGGCAGTGCCCCATTATGCCTGGTGAACAAAGCCCATCATGGCTGAGCCCCATTATGCCTAGCACACAAAACCCATCATGGCCGTGCATCATTATGCCTGGTGAACAAAGCCCAT
Source organism: Ambystoma mexicanum (assembly GCF_040938575.1). Lineage (NCBI taxonomy): Eukaryota > Metazoa > Chordata > Amphibia > Caudata > Ambystomatidae > Ambystoma > Ambystoma mexicanum. The sequence continues at coordinate 8,162,966 of NC_090925.1, read as the reverse complement.
CATGGCTGAGCCCCATTATGCCTGATGGACAAAGCCCAGCATGGCAATTCCCCATTATACCTGGTGGACAAAGCCCACCGTGGCAGTGCCCCATTATGCCTGGTGGACAAAGCCCAGCATGGCATTGCCTTATTATGCCTGGCAAACAAAGCCCATCATGGCAGTGCCCCATTATGCCTGGTGAACAAAGCCCATCATGGCCTGGCCCCATTGTGCCTGGCAAACAAAGCCCATCACGGCAGTGCCCCATTATGCCTAGTGGACAAAGCCCAGCATGGCCGTGTCCCATTATGCCTGGTGAACAAAGCCCATCATGGCCGAGCCCCATTATGCCTGGTGAACAAAGCCCAGCATGGCAGTGCCCCATTATGCCTGGTGAACAAAGCCCATCATGGCCGTGCCCCATTATGCCTGGTGGCCAAAGCCCAGCATGGCAGTGCCTCATTATGCCTGGTGAACAAAGCCCATTGTGGCTTTGCCCCATGCCTGGTGAATAAAGCCCATTGTGGCTTTGCCCCATTATGCCTGGTGAACAAAGCCCATCATGGCCGTGCCCCATTATTCCTAGTGAACAAAGCCCGAGGCAAGGACCAACAAGGACCATTTTGCTATGACTGTGTCTTGCTGGAAGACAGCTGTTAAATATTATCAAGTTGTTTTAAAGAGGTGATTACTTTAAAAGACTGCTGCACAAGTATATATAGTATATATATCCACCACAGTATACATATATATATATTTGTTTGTTTGAGGCATTGTTACCTTTTAATTGTTTAGCCACACCCCCAATCGTCATCCTCTACAAATTTGGAACGCGCATGCACCGGCGCGCGCGCACCGATCTGGCGCCAGCGGAACTTATCAGTGTTATATCCGCCTTACGTCCCACTATGTAACGCTGATGTAAGGCGTTCTAAATAAAAGCCCCGCCCCCGCTCAGCGAGGGCAGTTCCGGACAAGACAGCAACACGTCTGGTGTCCGTGTCATCATTGCTCCCGCCGGAGCTGCGCAACAGGGCCTGGCAGCCTGAGGCCCTGTTCTCCTGTTTCCCGCCAAAGCATCGGCCGGGGAACAGAATCTAACACTGGCGACGAGGCAATTGAAATGAACGGCACACGCGACGCCCAGTAAATCATGCCCTCGGCAGGGGCACAATTTCTGGAAGCATGGTGGGGGAATTTGTTTTTTTTTAATGTTTTTTTCTCTTCTTCCTCTCTCCAAGTTTAACTGGATCAATTTTGAACACATCCAGAATTTGTCACAAAGTGGCCATACATCTAATCCTGAAGGCCCAAGACCAACTGGCAGACGTTTTTGGGCCCACCTGCCTGGAAAGGGAGACAGGCAAGTGCATCGCACCCAGACCCACATCACACAGGCAAGCACCAGAACCATGGCGAAGGGAAGCTCCACTCCCAGGCCCAGCACGCCCTCCAGACTGGCTGCAAATTTGTCACCATCCACGCCACAAGCACGCCCACAAAGGGGAACATCGACCGCACTCTGCCCTTTCGACCCATACACCGACCCCTCATCAGTTGGCCCCCGGCGGCAGCTGTGGTTGTAAAAATTCGAGATGGCCATGGATTGTAAAGACATTACAACGTCAAGGAAAATGAGGTCGCACCTCCTACTGAATGTCAGGGACGAGGTTCTGCACATATTCAACTCGCTGGCAATAGCAGACAGCCTCGACATCTACCAACAAACCAAGGACACGCCCACGGCCCACTTCATGCCCCAGCTCAATCCAGACTATGAGACATTAATGGGATACACTCAGAGAAACTGAGGAGAATGGTGCTCAGTTAAAAAGGCATATGTCTGACCAGAATCCTGGAACTTGCCCGCCAGAGGGAGTTTGCACATGCGAGAGCAGTGCACCTGGGCACGACCCTGCAGAAACTCCAACCAGCACTCACGATGGCGACAGTGGCCCAAATCACGAACCGCCAGTACATGAGGGAAGAGGCCAGCGGCAACAACGCACACTCCGGAATGTGGGTGGTGCTGAGGACCTCGCCACGGTAGACGCAACTGCCCAGCCCAAGGCACCACGTGCAGGGATTGTGGCAGAAAGGATCACTACGCCAAGGTCTGCAGATCATCGGGGCTACCACCACAACCTCCAACTCCCCAAGACAGGACCTCAACCTCAGGAAAGAAGAAGAAACAAGCCTGTGCTCGCAGAGTCGAGACAGCAAATTCATCGACCGAGGAGGAAGGGGACGATGTGACACAATCACAGCAAGCGGTTGCAAAAGAGCAATGGAAAAAAGGAAAAGAAGTATACCTGGTCTCAGCACTGAACTACGGAGACAACACACCCAAAAGAAAACTGAGAAGGCGGAAATGCCAAATAGCCATCCAAGGACAAGACACGCAAATGACCATAGACACTGGGGCATCCGCAATGTCATGCCGCTGACCGCATTCAGAAGACTATGGGCCCCACCAGTCCTGAAAACAACAGACACATTGTTTTTTGCGTATGTGTGCAAAACTCCACTGCCAATAGTAGCTCGATTCCGGACCACACTCAGCAAGGGTGACAAGTCGCTGCAGTCCAAGATCTATGTTGTAAACGCCGGAATCGAGTGTCTACTTCACGGAGACGCGACAGAGGGCCTCGGTCTCATAAGCTTCATATGCCAGGTGACCGAGTCACAAGACAGCGACAGCATTCACAGGGAAGTACCCGAACCTTCTCAAGGGGATTGGATGCCTCAAAGGGAAGTCCATCAAGCTGCACATCGATGAGTCCATCCAACCACGAGCAGTACGACACCAAAGAACGCTGTTCCACATATGGAACCAGGTGGAGAAAGAGCTCCGGGAACTTGAGAAAGTGGGCATCATTGAGGAAGTGACCGGACCAACACCATGGGTGTCGCCCATGGTCGTCACCAAGAAACCCAAACAACCCCGGAAAGTGAGAATATGCATTGACATGCGCCTCCCTAACGCAGCGATAAAGCGAGAGCGTCACATCACCCCGACCATCGATGAGATAGTAGCAGACCTCACAGGACCCAAGATATTCTCGAAGATCGACCTCAATGCCATATACCACCAACTGAAACTCCATTGTGATTCCAGGTACATCATGACATTTTCCACTCACATTGGCCTACGCAGATACAAGTGGCTCAGCTTCGGGATCTCTTCTGCAGCCGAAGTATTTCAGCAAACGATCCAGGAGGTGATACGCGGCATCCCGGGGGTACTAAACATCAGTGATGACATTCTAATACACGCAGAGAACAAGGAAGAACACATACGATGGCTCCACATGCTACTTAGCAGACTAGAGAGTCAGGGCTAACAATCCACAAGGACAAGTGTGAGTTCCTAAAGGAGGAGATCTCCTTTTTTGGGTATACCTTCAAAAGCGCAGGCATGTCGGCAGACCCCCAAAAAGTAGCAGACATCCAGGCTGCCTCACCCCCCACCACACCAACGGAAGTACGCAGTTTCCTAGGAATGGCAACCTACTGCGGAAGGTGCATCTCCAACCTGGCCACACTATCAGAACCCCTAAGAGAACTCACAAAGGCCAGCACAAAATGGGTGTGGGGCCCCACCTGCCAAGAGGCGTTCAAATAAATAAAGGCATCACTCTTGGCAGACACCACCATGGCATATTACGATCCCACGTTGTCGACCGAGCTGTACGTTGATGCCAGCCCAGTGGGCATAGGAGCCATCTTCATACAAGTGGCCAACACAGGAGAGTCAATGCTGATCGCATATGCCTCCCGCAGACGGAGCAACAGTACTCCCATATCGAAAAAAGAAGCGATCGCAGTGTTGTGGGGCTGCCGCCATTTTCATCTATACTTCTACGGCCGAAAGTTCAAGGCCTACACGGAACACAAACCACTACTCCCCATCTTCACTGGCTCACCCTCACATCCCCCAGCCAGGATCGGAAAGTGGCTACTACACTTACAACAATATGACTTTGAGTTAGCGTATCAGCCAGGCAATGGAAACACGACTTACTTCTTGTCGAGACACCCAAGAGCGGCCACACAGGGGGAAATACACGCAGCGGAAGAAATGGAGGAACACATTTGCCAGGTAATCGACACTATGAAACCAAGGGCCATCCGCATTGAAGACATTGTAGAGGTCACGCAAGCCGACCCATGCTGTGACTTAGTGAAAGACACGATCATCTAGTGGGAATGGAAGTCTTTCCTACGGAATGTCCACAATCGAACAGCGGAAGCAAGAGAATTCCTAACTGGCATCTTCACAGTAAGACAAGACCTATCAATCACAGAGGAAGGGCTCATCCCAAGAGGGACCCGGATCGTCATCCCCGCAAGCATGCAGGTGTCATGATCTCTGCTTCCAAAAGGTCAGGGTTTTCCCAACTCCCTTGGAAGCAGATCCATAACCCAGGTTCCGAGTGCCAACCAGTCCCAATTGGGACCTTTTGGACCCAGTCCTGGCACCAGTGGCACCAGGCTCATAAATATGCCCAGTCCCAGCGCTGGAAGTGCCGGGCTCATAACGCTTGGGTGGACTTACCTGCAGCAGACCATGCTGCTTACTTGCCTGCCAGTTGAGCCTCTGATCCTCTTCTGTTTGGAACTACTTTTCCTGTTAGGTGGGGCAGGAGCCACTCCCTAGATTCAGAACACTGGAACTCTTCTGGAAAGCAGGAACTCTTTTCTTACCTAGGCGTGGCTGTGGAAGGAGACACCTAAGCACTACAGGAGGCTATTTAAACCACACCCGATGGATGAATCTTGCTTTGCGTTATTCTGAATCCTCTGCAGCAGAACGCTCATCGTGTCTTCTGCATCTGAGCCTGGGCCTAAGGAAAAAGGCTTACCATCCTGAATCCAGTCTTCAGCAACACCTAAAAAGACAAGAAAGAATAGGTTAGCATTACGGTCTTCAGTTACAGCTCTTCACTTACCTGGTCCATCGGCTGTCACCAACGCCTCGCGCTGCATTCTGGCATCTGAAAGACAAAGGCTTACCTACTCTTCGTGCGCTCCGGAGGTCTTCACACTGCATTCCGGCATCTGAAAGACAAAAGCTTACCAACTCTTCGCACGCTCCGGAGGCCTTCGGCGCTGCATCCCACATCTGAAAGACAAAACAAAGTGCGTTTAAAGACATTAGGGAACTTTAATACTCACGTGCCATTACTCCTTTCCACATCTAACCCAGTGGGTATTCCGGCACCCTGCAGCCGCTCCGAACTTGTACCTGCAAAATAAAAAGACAGTTAGATCGCATCGTGAAGCAGGCAACTAGCGCTTACTTACGTGCTTCCAGGCGCTTCTATTCATCACACGGGCTCCATCTTCAACTCACTTCAGCCCGTCATCCGCCATCGCCGGAACCCTGCAAAACAAGAAACATCATTACTAATGACTTTAAAGACATTACAATTACTCGAAACTTACCGTTCGTGCAGTAAACGACGGACAGCAGTCCTCTGATGTCAAGAGGCCTGCTCCCCTTATCCAGTGAAGAAACTGGTTACAGCACCCTGCCCCGAGGCAGATGGAGAGCACAGCGTTCACTTACCTAAGGTGAGAGCGTTAACCTTTGGGGTTCTACAGGAGAAGAGAAAGGGAAGAAGAGAGAGACATTCAATAACCCAGTTCCTTAATCCCATATTTTCTATCTGCAGACATCTTACCCTTCGAGTCAAACATACAGTGCACAGAGGTCCAGCCCAAAGAGCCAGCCGTGTGTTACACATCACCTTTGAAGATACGGTATACGCCCAGTCAAGACCGGCGCCTCTACGGGAATCAGGTGAGCGTTACAGAACGCAAAGCCTACCACAAAACTCCCGTCCAGGCGCTATGGAAACCTCGGATACCGACCAGCTAGCCCAGTTACTTGGGGAACTAAGGGCAGAAGTGAATGCAGCCTGTCAGGAAACGAATGCTCTAAGAAGGGAACTGATTATTTCCAAGGAGCGAACAGATGATCTCGCTAGACAATTGATACAGTCACAAGCCGGACAGACCCCGTTACCCGCATCTGGGGGAAATCTTCCTTCTACATCCTCTATGAATCCAGTGCAGATCAACCTACCTGGGAATGTACCTCTGGCTCCGCTGAACGATTTTCTGGTGACCCAAAGAGGTTTGCAGTATTTATCAATCAGTGCCGGTTGCATTTCTTATGCCGGCCAGCAGCCTTTCCAACTGATCAAGCTAAAGTAGCTTTCGTGCTTTTGTACCTTAGTGGCAATGCGGCAGACTGGTTGATCCCTCTAGTAAATCAAGATGATCCGGTCCTCCATGATTTTCAAGCTTTTCAGCTCAGTATGGAAAAACTGTTCGCAAGACATTCACAGGGGCAGGCCTTGGACAATGAGCTTCTTTCGTTGCGACAAAGTAATCAAGACCTTTTGGCTTATATTGCGTCTTTCAACAGACTGATAGTGGAAACTCAATGGCCTGAGGACAAAAGGATTACGCTGTTTTATAGAGGTCTACGTGGAGAGCTCAAAGATGTGTTAGCCCAAGTAGTGAATCCCCCACAAGATTGTTCGGACTATATAGACTTAGTCGTTCAAATAGATCACAGACTGCAGAACAGGAAGGCCGATCGTTCCAAGTTTGATGCTCGAGTATTTTCCAAACCGCCAACTCCTTCCAAAGGAGTAGACTCCGGGGAACCCATGCAAATAGGGGGTCTGAAAGGTCCTCTAACACAAAAGGAGCGGGAAAGGAGAAAACAGTTGCAATTATGCCTCTATTGCGGAAACTCAGGGCACTTTCTTCGAGACTGTCCGGTGAAACCTGCCAAGAAGGCAGTTGGAGCTGCAGTTACCAAAGTTACAAACTCTGAGCAGGGAAACGACCTCGCCCGACAAGAATAGAGGTCCTCTTGCCGAGCGTGAAAACCAGTTCCGTGACCTCGCATTTCGTGATACCTATGGTCCTCATTAGCCCTGATAATCCGGATCGATTACATGCAATTGAAGCTTACGTCGACAGCGGTGCCATCGGCAATTATGTGGATCATGAAATGGTTTTGAGGATGAATCTAACTCTTTGTCCCAAGGCTGTAAAGGACGTCATTACTACGGTGGATGGTACGGAGATAGCCTCCGGGCCAGTAACGCATACCACTCAAGAGGTGACGCTAGTAAGTCAAGATGGACACCATGAGAAGATCGTGTTCGATGTGATCAAGGCCCCTCAGTTTCAGATTATTCTAGGAATACCTTGGTTAGAGAAACACAATCCTCTGATCGATTGGCGAGCAAGAACGGTCCAGTTTCCAGAATGTGTCTCTACTTGTCACCCTCCACCTGGTGTTGCACTGGCAGCAATTTCTTCAGAGACTCCCCAGTTACCTCCCGAATACCTAGAATACCAAGATGTTTTCCGGAAGGATCAGGCTAACTCTCTACCTCCTCATAGGTCTTATGACTGCCAGATAGACCTGATACCTGGATCTACTCCTCCTTGTAGTAGAATTTATGCCCTCACCGAGCCTGAGAACCTTCACCTTCGACAATACCTGGATCAATACCTGGCAAATGGGTTTATTCGTCCTTCCAAGTCCCCTGCTTCTTCAGCTTTGTTCTTCGTTCCAAAAAAAGGAAGGAGACCTTAGAACTTGTATAGATTATCGCTCCCTGAACCAGATCACTGTTAAGAATAGATATCCGTTACCTTTGATCCCTGAACTCCTGGACCAAGTCAGAAAAGCATGCATATATACAAAGCTGGATCTTAGAGGAGCTTACCACTTGGTACGAGTAAAAGAGGGCGATGAATGGAAGACGGCCTTCCGCACCAAGTATGGGCTATTTGAATATCAGGTCATGCCCTTCGGACTTTGCAATGCCCCGGCCGCCTTTCAATATTTTAAGAACGATGTCCTCAGAGAGCTCATAGATGTGTGTGTTGTTGTTTACATTGACGACATCCTCGTTTATTCTTCATCGGAATCTGAACATCGGAAACACGTGAAAATGGTCCTCGAAAGATTGCATCAACACAAACTTTTCGCTAAGTTGGAAAAATGTGTTTTCAACGTGACTGAAGTTGAATTCTTGGGATTCATATTATCACCTGGCGGAGTGCGTATGGATTCAAAGAAGGTCGATGCAGTTCTCAAATGGCCATCACCATCCTCCGTAAAAGGTGTGCAAAGCATGTTAGGCTTCGCTAACTTTTACCGCAGGTTTATCCCCGAATTCTCTCGAATAGTCCAGCCCATCACTGCCTTGTTAAAGAAAAACAAACGTTTTGAATGGTCTACCGAGGCCGAACAAGCTTTCCAGGATTTGAAGACTAAATTTATCTCTGCACCAATCTTAAAACACCCTCGCCCCGAACTCCCCTACATCGTGGAAACTGATGCTTCAAGCCTTGCCATGGGGGCAGTTCTATCACAAAAGGACCCGGTAACCAATCAGTTGCATCCCGTGGCATTTTGGTCCCGCAAATTCTCGCCTCCTGAAATCAATTACACGATTACTGACAAGGAACTTCTGGCTATCAAGTCTGCCTTTAAGGCTTGGCGGCATTATCTGCTTGGGGCCCGACACACCGTTACTGTGATTACGGATCACCGAAACCTGCAATATTTGAAAACCGCAAAAGCCCAATCCTCTAGACAACTCCGTTGGGCATTATTCTTTGCCGAGTTTGACTTCATAATTACCTATCGACCTGGTACAAAGAACGGTAAAGCTGATGCCCTTTCTCGAATGGGAGTGGAAGAACACTTGATCAACCCTACACCTGTACCAATCATTCCCGAACAAAGAATTCTGGGTGTAATCGCCACAGAATCCATAGAGGAAGTTAAGGATAAAGCCAGGCAACTTGTAACTCCAGCAGACATACAGAATTGGCATCTGCAGGGAAAGGACTTTGCAGTAAAGGACAACTTATTGTATTTCCAAGAACGATTATACCTACCCAGCACAGATTTACAGAAAAAAGTAATCTCTTGTTATCACGATTCTTTAATGGAAGGACATCCCGGTATGGCCAAGACCTCAGAAAAGATCAAGCGCTACTTCTGGTGGCCGTCTTGGAAAAAAGATATCAGAGACTTTATAATGTCCTGTGGAGTATGCGCCCAAAACAAGAGTCAAAAGGAAAGACCAGCAGGCCTCTTACGCCCTATTGACATCCCACCTCGCCCTTGGCATACGCTTTCTATGGACTTCATCACCGATCTACCTCCATGCTCCGGATACAATACGATTCTAGTAATCGTGGACTTATTCTCCAAGATGGCGCATTTCATTCCGCTCAAAGGCTTGCCAACAGCAGCAACTCTGGCCCAAGAATTTCTCGAAAACATCGTCCGACTGCACGGTTTTCCTTCGGTTCTAATTTCGGATCGAGGTAGTCAATTTATTTCTCATTTTTGGCGAAGTTGCTGTCGGTCGGCTCAAATTGATGTGAGACTATCGACCAGTCACCACCCTCAGACCGATGGACAAACCGAGAGGACGAATCAAACTCTGGAACAGTATTTACGCTGCATGCTGCAACAAACTGAAAAAACTTGGAAAGACATCCTTTGGATAGCCGAATATGCCTACAATAACTCTGTCCATTCGGGAACTGGGAAAACCCCGTTTTTTCTTTTGTACGGCAGTCACCCTCGAACCTCGGAGTTGGATCCCCTCCAAGATCTTGAAACACCAGCAGTAGACTACCTGCATTCTACAATCACCCAAGCCTTTAAGGAAGCTGTTTCTCACCTTCAAAGGGCTAAAGAACAATACAAGAAAGGAGCAGATCAACATTGGAAGGAAGCCCCTCAATATCAAGTAGGGGATCAAGTCTGGTTATCCACCAAATATCTACCTCTAAAAGGGCCATGCACATTCAACCCAAGATACCTTGGTCCCTATTCCATCACTACCATAGTAAACCCAGTAGCGGTCAAGTTGGACTTGCCCCCGCACATGAAGATACATCCGGTCTTCCACGTCTCTCTATTAAAACCCGTGCAACCTCAAACCCGACTAACTAAATCTCCAAAACCTATCCTAGTTGATGGAGAACTCGAGTTTGAAGTCAAAAGCATTCTGGACTCCAAGATCTCCAAATCTAAACTATTTTACCTAATTGACTGGAAAGGCTACGGCCCCAAGAGAGATCCTGGGAACCTGCGGAATATGTCCACGCTCCTCGCCTAATCAAAAGATTTCACCGAACATTTCCTGACAAGCCAAAACCCCCGGAGAAGCCCGGTTTGGGAGGGGCCTTGAGGGGGGTACTGTCATGATCTCTGCTTCCAAAAGGTCAGGGTTTTCCCAACTCCCTTGGAAGCAGATCCATAACCCAGGTTCCGAGTGCCAACCAGTCCCAATTGGGACCTTTTGGACCCAGTCCTGGCGCCAGTGGCACCAGGCTCATAAATATGCCCCGTCCCAGCGGTGGAAGCGCCGGGCTCATAACGCTTGGGTGGACTTACCTGCAGCAGACCATGCTGCTTACTTGCCTGCCAGTTGAGCCTCTGATCCTCTTCTGTTTGGAACTACTTTTCCTGTTGGGTGGGGCAGGAGCCACTCCCTAGATTCAGAACACTGGAACTCTTCTGGAAAGCAGGAACTCTTTTCTTACCTAGGCGTGGCTGTGGAAGGAGACACCTAAGCACTACAGGAGGCTATTTAAACCACACCCGATGGATGAATCTTGCTTTGTGTTATTCTGCATCCTCTGCAGCAGAACGCTCATCGTGTCTTCTGCATCTGATCCTGGGCCTAAGGAAAAAGGCTTACCATCCTGAATCCAGTCTTCAGCAACACCTATAAAGACAAGAAAGAACAGGTTAGCATTACGGTCTTCAGTGACAGCTCTTCACTTACCTGGTCCATCGGCTGTCACCAACGCCTCGCGCTGCATTCCGGCATCTGAAAGACAAAGGCTTACCTACTCTTCGTGCGCTCCAGAGGTCTTCACACTCAATTCCGGCATCTGAAAGACAAAAGCTTACCAACTCTTTGCACGCTCCGGAGGCCTTCGGCGCTGCATCCCACATCTGAAAGACAAAACAAGGTGCGTTTAAAGACATTGGGGAACTTTAATACTCACGTGCCATTACTCCTTTCCACATCTAACCCAGTGGGTATTCCGGCACCCTGCAGCCGCTCCGAACTTGTACCTGCAAAATAAAAAGACAGTTAGAGCGCATCGTGAAGCAGGCAACTAGCGCTTACTTACGTGCTTCCAGGCGCTTCTATTCATCACACGGGCTCCATCTTCAACTCACTTCAGCCCGTCATCCGCCATCGCCGGAACCCTGCAAACCAAGAAACATCATTACTAAAGACTTTAAAGACATTAGAATTACTCGAAACTTACCGTTTGTGCAGTAAACGACGGACAGCAGTCCTCTGAAGTCAAGAGGCCTGCTCCCCTTATCCAGTGAAGAAACTGGTTACAGCACCCTGCCCCGAGGCAGATGGAGAGCACGGCGTTCACTTACCTAAGGTGAGAGCGTTAACCTTTGGGGTTCTACAGGAGAAGAGAAAGGGAAGAAGAGAGAGACATTCAATAACCCAGTTCCTTAATCCCATATTTTCTATCTGCAGACATCTTACCCTTCGAGTCAAACATACAGTGCACTGAGGTCCAGCCCAAAGAGCCAGCCGTGTGTTACACATCACCTTTGAAGATACGGTATACGCCCAGTCAAGACCGGCGCCTCTACGGGAATCAGGTGAGCGTTACAGCAGGACAGAGTCATGGCATTGGCGCATGATGGTCACCAAGGCATGGTAAGAACTAAGGCCCGATCAGACACTGTGTCTGGTTCCCACAGATCGATGGGAAAGTGGAGCAACTTATCAACACATGTCTCCCATGCCAAATAATGGGGGCGCCGCCCAATCCTGAGCCCATACTATCAGAGAAGCAAGGGTCCTCTAGATGGGACGCCATCAGCATAGACTTCTGTGAGATACAGGAAGGCACGCAACTGCTGGTGGCGATCGATGAGCACTCCAGGTACCCGGAGGTCGAAATTGTAACCTCCACGGTGGCAGAGGTGGTCATACCCACACTGGAGAAGATGTTCGCCACTCACGGCCTCCCAAGGCGGATTCGGAGTGACAATGGCCCACCATTCCAAGGAGAGGAGTTCAGGAAGTAACTCACCGAACTCAACATTCAGTACCACCACATCATGCCCAGGTGGCCGCAGGCAAACGGCGACGTGGAACGATTCATGCAAAAAATAAACAAAGTCCTGCGCCTGTCGCGCGTAAACTCAAGCCCCTGGAGAGTGGACCTCTACAGATTCCTGCGGTATTACTGAGTAACACCACACAGCACAACAGGGATACCGCCGGCGGACATAATGTTCGGAACCATCATCAACTCATCCCTCCCACACCACCCGAGCAGAAGCACAGACACGTACGACAGGGCACGCATTGAACTAAGAAGACCCGTGGATAACGAGCATATGAGATACAAGAGGAATGTCAAGAGGTCCCACCACCGGGTGGGCGACCAGGCGGTAATGGTGAGAAACCCATACAAGTCTAAATTAGACACGCAATACGACTCCGTCCCATGGACCATAACCCAAAGGCACGGGACCATGGTAACAGCCAGGAGGGGATATAGACAAGTTACAAGAAACGCGTCTTGGTTCAAGACAGTCCCAAAAGATCTGTGGACGGATGCTGAACCACAACCTGAAGAAGAAGACGACCAGCCAACGGGAGAAGAGCGAAATGACCAGGAAGGCGAAATGACCAGGGACGACAGGGTGGAAGAAGTGTCGAGTGAACCAGAGTTGGGTGAGCCCAACTATGAAGGTGAGCAACCTGAGGGAGTCAAGGGATAGCACCCAGGGGAGGACGGTACGAATTAAGAACTGCGCCCCAGCCCCCAGCCAGGCTCAGAGACTATGAGTGGTAGAAGACCAGCCCGAGAGACTACCGAACTCACTGTCTAAAACAGTTGTCCAAGATAGTATTGCTTTGCTAATGTTTGGTTAAAATAAAGGAGGAATGTTATATCCGCCTTACGTCCCGCTACGCGGTGACGTACGGCGTTCTAAATAAAAGCCCCACCCCTGCTCAGCGAGGGCAGTTCCGGGCAAGACAGCAACACGTTTGGTGTCCGTGTCATCATTGCTCCCGCCGGAGCTGCGCAATTGGGCCTGGCAGCCTGAGGCCCTGTTCTCCTGTTTCCCGCCGACGCATCGGCCGGGGAACAGAATCTAACAGTCGGTATCCTTTCCTCTAGCAATTATCTTTATTATTATTTTTTTTCAACGGCTATAAATTCTACTTACTCGCATGCTCACCCGCCTTTATTCTTTGAAACCAAATATGCCGGTATCTAAACCAGCTGCGGTGGCACAGGGGAATGCCAGGCGTACCTCGCACACAGTAATCCTTCTTACCCCTATTGTGACCAATAGGCAGGCGGTTGCTAATAGCGACATTCCTGACTTCTTTCCTGACAATCCTATTTGCACTCCATTGAATTTGGAGAAATTAAGACATCTTGAAATTGAAAGTACCCCAAATCTAATATTAAATAGTGCGCTCCATACTTCTGAATCTCGTGTGTCGTGTATGGTGTGTACGCCTGAATTGTTACCAGCTGCACGTACACCTATTCCGTTGCAAGTTGTGTCAGATGAAACATTGCTAGGGACAGACAACTGTATCCCCCCCTTGGGTGCCTCCATCTGAAGTCCCAATACAGGGAACACCAGTTATATTATTCCAGACATCTCCATTCATGCAAGCATCCGTGATTTATCTAGCGCCTTAGAAGCAGCAGATCCAGCACATGCTCCTTCCTCGAATCATGAATGCTCCAAAGATATGACTGCCCTTTCGATTTCATACATACAGCCCACGCATGTCACAGGAGCGGACCACAGATCTCTCCTGGCCCTCATTAGCGAACAGCCAGTTGATTGAAGATTCTGCTCTTAAACATGCACCTTTAAAAGAGTTATTGAAGAAAACTATGAATCTACTTCACTGCTATTAAAAAGTCATCACCAGAATCCCAGAATGACGAACATAGGTGGGATTGCAAAAGGCTCACTAGTTAAAGATCTGCAGCATGATTTCAGGTGTAGTGAGATCAGAAACGCTGTAGATAACTATCTCTTCTCTCAATTTAAGAACATGATCTCTGCTTCTAATCCAACCAACTCAATGTCTGTGAAATTAGACACACAGCAGATGGTCCCCAGAGAGTCCGCTGAAAATACATATAACCAACATTCAGTAGTTCACGAGGCTGAAACCACAAACTCCAGCTCAATAGCAGGACCATGCAATCAGCCCTCTACTTCAAATAAAGGGATGTTGAAGTCAAATGTGTGCACAAGAGCTGGACAAAGTGACAACAACAGGTAGTCTTTCCATCCAAAAAAGAGGGTGTTTAGAGGTCATAGTTTGATAATGAAATGTCGCTCTGCACCCCACCTCAAATACAATCTTTGCAGAATGAGTGTAATGAACATCCTTGCAGAGATTCCTGAGCTACAAGATATCACTTCACTTGACATAGAGCAAGTGGAATTTCTGAACGACCAAGATTTATCCATAGTTTGTCTTTGGATACCTTCGGGAGTGGTGCTGAATGCAATGTGGAAATCCAAGATGGATTTATTTTGACTTGGTTTCATTGTTGCAAGGAACCCACACGCTAATGAAAACCAAATCTCAAGTACTGAAATTCCTCCTATATTGTCAAATTATGAAAGATGTGCTCATGAGCAAAGACAACCACTGCCTAACCTATTTCTAGCTAATAATTAGGGACCAATAGCTTTGCTGGATGCCCCAGGTAAGATGTTTGCGTGGCTAGTCTTTAGAAGTTTCAACGCTTGGACCAATTCACAGCAAAAACGTGATCTGAATCAGATCGGCTTTATAGCTGGAATGGGATCTTCAATTAATGTATTAACCCTCAAGGCCATCAAAACTCAGTCATGTGTCAGCAAACAACTGGTCTACTTTGCGTTTGTAGATTTTAACTCTGTGTTTGATTCTGTGTCCCGAAAACGTCTCATATCTAAAGTACCCATAGCAGAATGTCCAGCCACACTAAAAGACATAATTTTTGCCTTACACTCAAACACCTCAATACAAATCAGGCTATCCACGGAAGGTCTCCTATCCTGACCAATTTCTACAGTGAGGGGGCTTAAACAGGGGTGCATTCTTGCGCATGCATTATTCAATAATTTCACCCATGACATTAAAAACATATTTGAAGGCATAGTTACTGATGCAGCAAAATGGAATGTCTTACCTGTTGCAGCGTAACTTTGTGCCATCAATTTAGTCCTCATTTCTAAAACTCCAACAGGACTTCAGACATTGCTAAATGCCTTATCTCATTACATTGAACTCAATCAATGAACTGTCAATTTAGACAAAACTAAAATTCTACCATATAGACCCAATCAATTGTCGTGCAATAGAATGAATTGGACCATGAAGGGTGTTAAAATAGAGGTTGTTTGCCAATATACTTATTTAGGGAAGGCCATTGGCAGAGAACCCCAGAATAAATGCCACCTAGAAAAGCTGGGGCAGAAACTAACAACAGCCATATCCCAAACAAAAATCATGCTTAAGAGATATGGCAAATTCTCCATCGTACCTGCTTGGACCTATTACACCCAAATATGCACCCCGGTTTTGCTGTATGGACTGGAAACTGTGAAGACATTATCTACCACATTCTTTGACAAACTAGAGGTGAGATACCAGGGCCAAGACCTGCAACTCCCAGAGTGCACTCCTGTTTCGTGGCTACGGTATGAGTTGGGATTGGTTTCTCTGAGTGCTATGTATCATTGGCAATTATGGGCCTTGTTCAGAAACTGCCTTATGTCGGACAAACCCCGTACTCTGCCAAAAACACTATCTCAATACATGTTCTATTCCAAACACACCTTCGCCAGGGAGTGGACAAGAGACATCTGCAGCCTGTTAGTTAATGCAGATGTCACCATCGATCTACTTGTCTCTGATCCCGAAAGATCTAAGCAAAATAAATATCTGACAGATTGGATTGAAAGTAGAAAACTCTGTCTGCAGTAGAAACATGTTGATGGTCATGTCTGCTATGGCAAAAAGCTCAGAGTAATGGAGTCATACCTAGTGAAAAGTCCATCCCCAGCTATTAGATCTGGGATTATGCGCCTTCGATTTAACATGTGACCGACTCGAGATGTCTTAGCTGATCAAAGAATTATAAAGGCTGATCAAAATATCTGTCGTTTTTGCTGTGAACAATTTGCAAAAGAAACACTGCAACATCTGATTCTATCTTCCCAATCTAGTGGCAGCCAGAGGGAAATATTTTAGCAGTCATTATCAGTATTTGAGAGAGCTGGATCCAGATCTCCGGTGTCGAGTGATTTTAGCCGCTCAATGTATTGGCATTAATAGAGCCACTTGAATTGTCCAAGACTGATGATGCATAATGTGAAAAACCCACTATGTGAAGGTCATGTGAATTTACAAGCTCTATGTTTAAATTTTAATAAATGACAAAGCAGTTGTGAAGAAATTATTGAAAGGACTGATAATTAGGAAGACACTTAAATCACTCTATGGACTATTGCATATATCATATGACCTAATTATTCTGGACATATTCTGCCTCATTACGAGGCTGGCGCTCCCGTAATGAAGGGTGCCTGGACCGGACCGGCACCCTTCATTACGGGATGCCTGATTAAGAGGTCCCCTAGCTGGAACCGCACAGAACGTCTGGTCAGACCAGACGTCCTTAGCGGGTCCCGCAAGGGGACCAAGGAGCTAATAACGTGCCTGTTATTAACGGACCCATTAATAGCTCCATCCCCATTCCCATTGAGCCCTACGGGGACTCAAATGGGAATGGGGATTGGTTTTGTGAATGAGGAATTACCGGGTCCTCCAAGGTTGGAATGACCCGATAATTCCTTACTCACAGAACCCGGAGCTGGAACCCGGTATAGAGGCAGCCATGCCCTTATTAAGGACATGGATACCTCCATACTCGTAATGAGGCCCATTGTCTTTGACATTGGCTTGAGGAATCAATTGCAATGATATGATCATTGTTAAGACTCATATATCATGAGACATTTAATTGTAAAATTCTTAAATAATGGCACTCAATGTATGACATTTTCAGCCAGGATCATGAAGATGATGAATATCTGATAATGATGTAAGGCTGATTAGCATACATAGTTACATCACTTGTACATATGTGGTTTTCTCAACTGAAGCATCGTTCATTATAAATACATCAGTGCGCTCTTCCTTTTGTTATGAATATATTGTGTAAAGATATTAATTTGTTGTAAGTTTTAAACTAATATGCACATTTTGTATCTTAAACTTGAAAATCCATCTTGAAAAGTTGAATATTTCAGCTTAATCAATAAAAAATACAATAAAAAAGCCCATCATGGCTGTGCCCCATTATGCCTATGACACATAGCCCATCATAGAGCATTGTGGCAGTGGCCCATTACGCCTGGGACACATAGACCATCATGGCCGCGCCCCATTATGCCTGGGACACATAGCCCATCATAGCAGTGCCTCATTATGCCTGATGCACAAAGCCCATCATGGCTGTGCCCCATTATGGCTGATGCACAAAGCCCATCATGGCCATTCCCCAATTATGCCTATGACAGATAGAGCATTGTGGCAGTGCCCCATTATGCCTGGGACACATAGACCATTGTGGCAGTGCCCCATTATGCCTGGGACACATAGACCATTGTGGCAGTGCCCCATTATGCCTGGCACACATAGACCATTGTGGCAGTGCCCCGTTATGCCTGGGACACATAGACCATCATAGCAGTGCCTCATTATGCCTGATGCACAAAGCCCATCATGGCTGTGCCCCATTATGGCTGATGCACAAAGCCCATCATGGCCATTCCCCAATTATGCCTATGACAGATAGAGCATTGTGGCAGTGGCCCATTATGCCTGGGACACATAGACCATCATGGCCGTGCCCCATTATGCCTGGGACACATAGACCATTGTGGCAGTGCCCCATTATGCCTGGGACACATAGACCATTGTGGCAGTGCCCCATTATGCCTGGCACACATAGACCATTGTGGCAGTGCCCCATTATGCCTGGCACACATAGACCATTGTGGCAGTGCCCCATTATGCCTGGGACACATACACCATCATGGCCGTGCCCCATTATGCCTGGGACACATAAACCATTGTGGCAGTGCCCCATTATGCCTGGGACACATAGACCATTGTGGCAGTGCCCCATTATGCCTGGCACACATAGACCATTGTGGCAGTGCCCCATTATGCCTGGGACACATAGACCATTGTGGCAGTGCCCCATTATGCCTGGCACACATAGACCATTGTGGCAGTGCCCCGTTATGCCTGGGACACATAGACTATTGTGGCAGTGCCACACTGCACCTCACTATAGTTTCCCCCCTACACCAGTCATGCAGGCTGCATAGGCGGCTGTACATAATCTGCCTGACTCGTGTTAGATCAGCAAAGCACCACCTGGGGAAGGAGTGCCTAGAAGTCCATCCATGAAGCAGGGAAGAGCTGAACACCTGATGGAACCGACCCCCGAAGCACCCTGAGATCTGACCCTCTGAGAAGCCCTGCACAGCACCCAAAGCAAATGCATAATGAAGCTATACTTGCTTTCCAGCTGCCGACTCCACTGTCGCCGGGTAGGCAACCGTCTGGAGATCACAGATCAGCCGGATCCCGTTCAGGGTGGTGTCATCGCCGGCTCCTTCGGGGGGGTCCACCTGCAGGGGAGGGAGGGAAGCAAGATGGATGGTGAGATTTCACTTCAAAGCCGAAGTCCACAGGCCACATATGTGCCATCGAAGTTATCTGCATATAACCCCTTAAACAAGCAGTGGAACGCCAGTAGTTTGGGTGTTTATGCTGTTATGCATTTTGCATTTCTAGGCACCATGGTGCAAGGAGGAGAGTGCAACGTTTCAAAGGAGGATGTGATAAGGGGCATGCAGATGTGCAAGACAGTGAGAAAGAAGGAGACTAGAGCAAGGGAGGAAGCCATTGATAGAGGGTGGCATCGATGTTGAGCGAGAGAGGGTGACAGTGAAAAGAAGGATGAGAGGGGATAGGAATAGGGTTTACGGCAGGGGAATATAGGGGGTACTGTGGAGTTGGGTAGGGGAGGCTTGAGGGAGAGGATGTGGAGTGCATGGTGGGGGTAGAGATAGGGTAGTATTGATTAGAGAAAAACAGTCTCTGATAGATGGTAGTAGAGAGAGGTGGTAGGGTGGGTGGATGGAGATAAAGAGTGAGGGGTGGTGGTAGAGAGAGTGGGGGTAGGGTGGGTGGGGTAGAGAGAGAGGGCTGGGTTGGAGCAGAGAGAGTGGGCTAGGGTGGGTGTATTGGGGTTAGCAAGAGTGGGGGTAGGGTGGGTGGTATAAGGTTATTGGGGGCTGGGTGGGCAAGGGTAGATGGAGTGGGGGTCATGTGGGTGGGTGTAGAGAGTGGAGATAGGGTGGGGTAGAGAGAATGGGGTAAATAGGGAGTATGTAGAGAGAGTGGGGGTGGATTGGAGGAGAGCGAGCGTGTTAGGTTAGGTGAATTGGGGTTAGAGAGAGTGGAGGTACGGATAATGGGTGGATGTATGGAGAGTGGGGGTATGGGGAATTGGGGTAGTGAGAGTGGGGATAGGTGGGTGTAGAGAGACTGGGGCAGGGTGGGAGGATGTAGAAAGAGTGGGGGTGGGTGGGTGTACAGAGAGTGGGGGTAGGGTTGGCAAGGAGAGAGTGAGTTAGGTTGTGTAAAGGAATGACTATGCCCCCTCCCTTCAACTGAATGTAGTGGAGGTAGACCCCCTCTGCCTTACACAAGTGTAGATAACTTGTTGGGGTGATCTGTGCCTTCAAATGTGCAGAAAACTAGAATTATAGTGCTTCGCAGAAAAGCGCTGTAAAAAACGATTTATGTTTATACGGTCAGAATGTTTTAAATAATGGAAGGCTTGTTAAGTAGTACATGATAAGTATATTGTACTAAAAACTAGACTTGAAAGGGACCAGGTGTCAAGATATTACCAGAAATAGGGTAATCCACCATTTTGTGACAGGTCAGGCAGAGTCAGGCGATTCCTAACATGGTGGATTGCTGTGAGTCATGATGACACCAGTGGGGATCATTTTTTATAAGAGTTCATGTAAAGGACAAAGGAGAGGGCTAGC
Source organism: Ambystoma mexicanum (assembly GCF_040938575.1). Taxonomy (NCBI): domain Eukaryota; kingdom Metazoa; phylum Chordata; class Amphibia; order Caudata; family Ambystomatidae; genus Ambystoma; species Ambystoma mexicanum. The sequence continues at coordinate 8,142,751 of NC_090925.1, read as the reverse complement.
AGTGAGCAGAACTAGTTTAAACTAGGCTTGAGTGGCAGGTGGGCCAATTGAGTGGCAGAAAGGTCAGCCAATCACAAAGTAGAAATAGGAACAGCTCATTGATCATGCCATATGAGTTAACAAATCATAGATAGGAAGGGGTTGTCTTTATCACCTCCCTAGGACTGAATATAAGGGTGAGTAAACCCAGTGTTTTAGAGCAGAGTTCCAGAGATGTCCCTGAAGTATGAAGTGTATTGCCTGCTGGAAGAAAATAAACT